>NC_030856.1:4565221-4692968 GCF_000208745.1 Theobroma cacao
TATTTTAATATATTAATGATTAAATTATAAAAATATTAATATTAAAATATTAATAATTTATAAATTATTAATATTTTAAAATAAATAATCATATTAAAGTTTTAATTAAAATTATTAATATTTAATAAATTATAAATTATTAATATTTTAAAATATTAATGTTTAAATTATAAATTAATTAATATTAAAAAATAAAAAAATAACATATATATAGTAAAAGATATTTTTGTCTTTTTACTTTTTATTCTTTTCTTATTTCAAAATTATTGTTACCAACCAAATACTGCAATAAGTTATAATAATTCAATAAGGTATAATAATTATTCCTGTCTTATTCCTTTCGTCATACCAAACTGCGTAATAACTATTTTATTCTATTCCCACATCATTTTATTTTCACGTAATAACTATTCTATTCTATTTCTTTCTATTTCATGAACCAAATATACCCTTAGAGATTTTATTAGAAGAATGATGGAGCTAGTAAATCAATTAAAGTTACTAGGAAGATTTTACTGAAGAATGTTTCGTAAGTAAGATGTTAGTGAGTTTGCCTAAGAAAAATGAATCTGCGGTGTTATCGTTAGAAGACTCTAGAGATCTGGCTCAGATTACCTTAAAAGAATTAGTTAATGCTTTGGAGGGACTTGAGTAAAGAAGAGCTTTTAGGCAAAAGAGTGCAGCTGATTTTACCTTGATTACTAAGACTAAAACTAAAAAAAAAAGATGATAGAAAGTTGAAAAGTGATTCAGTTGAGAATAAAAACAAAGGAAAGAAAACTGGAGAGAAAAGACAGGGAGAGAAAAGGAAAGAGTTTTCACCATGTCAGTACTGCAAGAAGACTAATCATATTTAGAAGTTTTGTTGGTATAAACCAAACGTGGTATGTAGAGCTTGTAGTAAAAAAGGGCTTGCTGAAAAAGTGTGTAAGACTCGTGCCAAAGGAAAAGAAAAAGCTAATGTAGCTGAGTAATAGAAGATGAGACTGAGGAGGTTTTGTTTATGGCAACAAGTGAAGAAGGTCTAAGTAAAAATACTATATGGTTATTAGATAGTGCATGCTCACATCATTTGATTGGGAACAAGTCTTTTTTCTCCACTCTTGATATAAGTTTTAAGTCAAAAGTGAATATTGGATATGGTAATTACTTAGACACACTTGGTGTTGGCACTGTTAAGGTAGAGACTGCCTCAGAAGATAAGTGCATCAGTAGTGTGCATTATGTATCAAATGCCAATCATAATTTGTTGAGTGTGGGACAATTGGCCAAGGAGCACTATACTTTGTTGTTTAAGGATGAAGTTTGTACAGTAATTGATCCGAATGGTGATGAATTGTACACTGTTGCAATGAAGAACAATTGTTATCCTCTTAATTTAGCTAATAATGCTTCACATTTGGCCTTGTATAATGAGCTAGATATATCAGAGAAGTGGCATAGAAGATTTGGTCATGTCAATTACAGTTCATTGTCTCTAATGTCAGTAAAGAATTTAGTGGAAGGCTTACCTGGGATAGTAAAACCATCTAAGCTTTGTAAAGCTTGTCAAGTTGGAAAGCAGACTAGGAAACCATTTCCTAAGCACAGTGGATGGAAGGCTACTAGAAAGCTTGAGCTGGTGCATACTGATATTTCTGGTCCAATGAAGACTGCTTCACTCAGTGGAAGCAGCTACTATATTATCTTTATTGATGATTATACAAAGTATTGCTGGATTTTCTTCCTAAAACAGAAATCAGAGGCATTGACCTATTTCAAGAAGTTTAAGACTGCTGTTGAAAATTTCTCAAGTCAAAGTGTCAGCACCTTGAGGACTGATAATGGCAAGGAGTATACATCTGCTGAGTTCGAGAAGTACTTTGAGTCCTTGGGAATACAGCATTAGCTAACTATTCCATATAGTCCTCAACAAAATGGTAAGGCTGAGAGGAAGAATAGAACTTTAGCTAAGATAGGAAGATGCTTGTTGTATCAAATGAATATGCCAAGGGCCTTTTGGGTAGAAGTTGTATATACAGCTAATTATCTGATAAACAGAGCTTATACCAGGGTCTTGGATAGTAAAACCGCTTATGAAATGTGGTTTAATCATAAACCAAGAGTGTCTCATCTCAGAACCTTTGAAAACATTTGTTATGCTATGGTTCCAGATGCTAGGAGGTCAAATTTGATCCAAAGTCTGTTACAGCAGTGTTGGTTGGCTATAGTGAAGTCTCAAAAGGCTACAGGTTATATGATCCTGAACTGAAGAAGGTTTTTGTAAGTAGGGATGTGGTATTTGATGAGGGACAAAGTTGGAATGGCTTAATAAGGGTGCTGGACAGTTTAATTTCACGAAAATAGCTGATGTAGAGGTACAACCGACTACAGCTGATGATGATTCTAATATGGAGGATCAGAGTAAAGTTGTTAGAGGTACAAGGAGCTTAGCAAACATTTACTGTACATGCAATGTAGCATTAGCTGAACCAGTAACCTTCAAGCAAGCTCAGTTAGAAGATCACTAAAAATCAGCAACGGATGATGAAATGGAGATGATATCTAAGAATGGGACATGGATTCTTGTTAACAGACCAACTGATAAAAAATCATAGGAGTCAAGTGGATTTACAGAACGAAACTTAATCTTGATAGTTCTATAAACAAGTATAAGGTTCGATTGGTGGTTAAAGGGTATGCTCAAGTTTTTGGGGTTGACTGCATGGAAACATTTGCTTTAGTGGCCAGACATGACACAATAAAGATGCTTGTTGTTTTGTCATCCAACGAGGGATGAAGAATTTATCATCTGTATGTCAAATCAGCTTTCTTTAATAGCATTCTTACTGAAGACATTTATATTGAGCACCTTGAGGGCTATGTGAAGCAAGGTTCAGAAAAGAAGGTCTGCAAGCTTATCAAGGCTCTATATGGCTTGAAGCAGGCTTCAAGAGCCAAGTATACTTGAATTAACAATCATTTCAGAGATTAAGGGTTTTAGAGGAGTAAAAATGAGTTAACAATGTATGTAAAGAGAGGAAATGGCACTGAGTTACTGATTGTGGCACTGTATGTTGATGATATTCTGATTACTAGTCCTGAAGGAGAGTGTCTAACTGAGTTTAAAACTCAAATGAAGAAGGTGTTTGAAATGACACACCTAGGAAAAATGACTTACTTTTTTTAGAATGGAGATTATACAATCAACTGATAATATTGAGCTATATAAGAGGAAATATGCTATAAAGTTGCTGACTAAGTTTAATATGAGTGAATGTAAAGCTGTAAAGACTCCATTAAGTACTGGTGCAAAGTTTTGCAAAAATGATGGTACTGCTAAAGAAATGGGCAGTTGTATAGAAACATCATTGGTTTTTTGTTATACTTAGCAACTACTAGACCTGATATCATGTTTGCTACAAATTTGCTATCAAGATTCATGCAAGATCCTACTGAGACTCACTTTATAGCTGCAAAAAAGATCTTGAGGTATGTGAGAAGAACTGTGGATTTTGGCTTAGTGTATTTGAAGTAGGAAAGTAGTCAGCTACTAGGATTTTCAGATAGTGAGGGCAGGGTTTGTGGATGATTCTAAAAGCATAGGAGGTTTTTATTTTTTTTTGGAAGTGCTGTGTTTGCCTGGAGCTCCAAGAAGCAGCAAGTTGTAGCTTAGTCAACAATTGAGTCAGAATACATTGCTTGTGTAGCTGCTACCAACCATGCTTTATGGTTGAGGAAACTACTGGATGAGCTGGGATTCAAGCAAGAGAAAGGTACTTTGATTAATGTTGACAAGTTATCATCAATTGCAATAGCTAAAAACCTTGTTCAACATGGTAGAACAAAGCATATCAGAGTTAAGTACCATGCTCTGAGAGAGGTTGTAAAGGAGGGTGAGATAAAGTTAGCTCATTGTTCAACAAATGATCAGTGTGCTGACATTTTCACAAAGAGCTTGGGAAAAGAGAGATTTGAGTATTTGAGATCCTATATTGGAGTTCAACAGATTAAGAATTAAAATGTTGTGTTGAAGATTAATATTTAATCTGTGAAGCAAGTTCTTGGAGTCATTGGTGGGAAGTATCAGTTCTGGAGGTTGAAGAAGTTTTTCAAAGAACAAAACGTTTCCATTCGAGACTTAAGAAAAAGCTGAAAGCAATACGATGGTTCATAGTGTTGTTTAGTTTGTTTCTTATTTTTCAGTTGTTATACGCAGTGTTAAGTTGATTCCTATACACATCATTTTGATGTCGTTTTAGTCTGGTTTTTCATTTCTGTTTTCAAAGCTAACGGTTATGGATCCTTCTTCTTGTTTTCTGTTGAAGCTATGCTTTGTTTGTAGTGAAGTTTTCCTCTTAATCTAGTTTATGAGGAAAGTTTGTAATTGCTCAGTATAAATACAATTTTCAAAATTGGATCCGTGCTTTTTGGATCCAATATTTTGAGCGCAAATTTATTTATCTATTTTTCTGCTCAAAATCTATGAACTTCTTCAAGTAATTTTCCCAGAAAAATCAATGATCAGTTGTTTTCTTCAATTTCGTTTAATCTGTCAAGGGGAAAACATCTATCTTGTATTTTAGCCTTTTAGTTTGTTATCTTAATCGTTGTGATACATCTTTTCCTCCGAGATTTCAACAGGTTTTAAGGTCTGATTGCCAATTGAAAATAATTGCAATAGCAGTTCCCTTCCAACTTTTTGCTGAGGTGTAGCATGTCGTGTGTGCATGATTGGCACCAACGTAATCGTGGCCTTGGTTGTCTCCTAGATTAACCGCAAGTTTGATCCAGTGTATGCCAAACAAGCCTTCAGTCATTAGTATGTAAGTGAAGGAATGAAGAAAGGTGAATTCTTTGGAACCCGTGAAGATGTTGCTACTCTCAAGAAAGATTATAAAGAAGCTGGAGCGGAAGGTGTGAAAGAGGAAGAAGGGAAGATTACTAAACATATGTTTCATGAAGCAGCAGCTAAGGGTCTACTCTGTTCCTCATCTTATTTTGTTGAAAATTTGTGCATGTACTTCATCTATTGAATTGTCTCTCTTTTAATGTTATGTGAGTGGTTTTTTCAAGCATAGTTGTGATAATTTGGAGTTTTGCATTTTTCCAATAAGATGAGTCTCTTTCATTGTCTATTAGAATTTTGTTTCTTAGCTCTTTCTTGAATTAAGGAATTTAAAACCATGTTCAAGGTCCAATTCTTTACTCAAGTGAAAAAAAAAAATCTGTTCTCCTAAGCATTCTAGCTCTGCTTGTGCAGTTTATATGAAAAGGGAAAGAAAGAGGATAGAGAGGAGTTCTACCTTATAACTTATTTATGAGATAATCAGCTTATAATTGACTTTGAAATCAAATATTAAAATTGTCTTAACTTAATTGTTTGAAGCATATTGGCTAGCCTCCAAATCAGCATACTTTTTACTCTAAAGGGAATTCGAATCTTACTTTGACTACTTTGTTAGTGTAATCAACTGATTGTAATTTATAAATGGAATTTTGTTGATAGTAGGACTGATCTCAATTTCCTTGAGTCACTGATTGAAGGGAAAGGGAGCAAATTGTACAATATTAGGCAAACCTAAGTCTTTATATATAATTTTGCTTACGAAACTTTTTAATTCTTAAAAGCTTATGAGTAAAAAACGGGAATGTAATTAATATGAACTATTGATTGCTACAGCAGAGCGACAAATCTTTTGCAACCATTTTTCAACCACAAGGGAGAAAAAAATAGTATAGTGATAAGGCCAAGTCTTAGACAGGGTGAGGCTATCCTAACAAAACTTGTTGACAGTTGCTTGCTAGAAAATGTTTGAAATGGAAGAGTGAATGTAGACACTAATTTTTAATTATGGGTAATTAATATTTTTATGGGTGCTTTTCCTCTTTATACGAGTGCTTTTATTTTATTTTTAGTTAAATTCATGTAAGTGCTCAGTGGGCTTTAGGCAGTTCAAATTTTGTTTTGAGGCATTTTACTTAATAGAAACAAGCCAAGGTGATTAGGAGATTATGAAATAAGTTTCATAAATCTTTATAAAGCTAATGATCTAACTACAGAAAAAAGTATGGAGGTCAATAAGAGTAGGAATGTACCAAACTTTTATTATCTCCAAGATATACGATGAAGGAATGAATTACACTGAAAAACTGTACACTGAAAGGTTGTCAAAGAACGCTTGGACTCTTTTAACAATTGGGTGGCTATGATGTATCGTTAGATGCTAATCATGGTTTATAGAATTGAATTAGTTAATTTAAAATTGAATATGATTCATTTAAATTAATTAATTAATAATATTATAATTCAATTTCATTGCCAATATGTTAGGAACCTAATGAGTCACATACAAAGGTTGCAGTTTGGATTAAATTGAGAGTGTGATGATTTAAATTAGACTTAAATCAAATTCTAGATTTTAACTACTAAGAACCTAATTAAAAGAGTTTAATTAGGTATTGGTTAATTATTATAATTGTTATCATATTAAGGATTTATTTTGTAAATTTTAATAAGTTAAACCTAGATATAAATATCACATTATAGCCATTCTTTTCTATAAAGAGAGAAAAAAAAAAACAAAAGAAAAAAAAAGTTTTTCTCTTGAGTGCCGCTACTCTTAAGAATTTTTTTTGAAAACTTTTCTTTTGATTTTTTGCTAGAAATCAAAGAAGAAAACATGACAAATCATTGTCCACTTGCTAGTACAAGCTCGAGGCATAAGGCTCTTTCCTTAAGAAGGATTCGTTGCAATCATGTGCACAACATTCGAGGTCAAGCGGTTGAGTGGTTGAGATTTTTTCACACAAAAGGTGTTCACGTTTTGTCACCAAATGGAATTTATTTGATTACGATATCACTTGAAAAGGTAAAACTTTTTCTGATTTTATATGGTGCTTAACTTTGCATTAAACAATCAAGGTGATCCAAAGATAAAAGGCATGGTTTTTATTTGATTTCAATTTTTTTTTGTTATTCCGCTACGTTGATGCTCTAATCATGCCGTTCTTAACAACAACAACTTTATTCGGGGAAGTTGTAGAGATTTGTATGAAAGAAATTTGGACATACTTGATGGATGATGATGTTCGAAAGATTGGAGTTCGGTGAATAGGAGGAGTGGGTAAAACAACCATCATGAAGATCATCAACAACCAACTGTTAAAAGAGACTAAAAAGTTCAACATTGTGATATGGATCACTATATCAAAGGAGATGAACATTTCCAAAATTCGAGAAGGCATCTCACGTGCAATGGGAGTAATCCTTCTTAAGGATGAACCAATAAGGGTAGCAAAGCTATTCAAAAGGTTGACTGAAAAAGGTAGATATATGTTAATCTTAGATGATCTATGGGTTAAATTGTCTCTTGAAGAAGTAGCAATCCCCGACCCCTCTGACGGGAGTAAGTTATTGGTAACAACTCGGATGTTGGATGTATGTCGTTATTTGGATTGTTAAGAAGTTAGAATGCCTACTATTTCGAAACAAGATGCATGGAGTTTGTTCTTAGAGAAAGCAGGTAGAGATGTTCAGAATTATCCAATTTTGTTACCAATTGTGGAATCTGTTGTTGAGCAATGTGTTGGTTTACCATTAGCTATAGTTACACTAGCCAGCGGCATGAGGGGCATAAGTAATCGTCATGAATGGAGGAATGCACTAAATGAATTAAGTGGACGTGTAAAAAATGTGACAGGATTAGATGAAAAGGTATTTCAGCAACTTTAGTTTACTTATGATCATTTAGAAGATGAAAGAGTCCAACATTGCTTCCTCTGTTGTGCATTATATCCGGAAGATTGGGAAATCTTCGACAAGGAGCTAGTAGAACTTTGGATTGACGAGGGGCTTGGGGAAGAAATGGATAGCCAACAAGCAAAGTTTGATCAGGCGTATACCATACTGAATAAACTCAAAAATAATTGCTTGTTAGAAAAGGGTACATCTACCATTTTCATGAAGTTGCATGATCTTGTGAGAGACATGGCATTACACATCACAAGTGTTAGACCACGATTTTTGGTAAGAGCCAGCATGCAATTGAAAGAGATATCACATGTGCGAGAATGGACAGAAGATTTAGAAACGGTTTCATTGATGAAAAATAATTATTTAAAGATTCCATCACAACTGTCACCACCAAAATGTGAGATGCTCACAACTTTATTGTTGTCTTCATGCAATATGAGAGTATTCCAGATTGTTTCTTTGTGCAAATGAAGGGACTCGAGGTTCTTGACCTTTCTAAGAATCCTAATAAAAATTTGCCCAGTTCCATTTCTAATTTGGAAGCTCTGACTGCATTATTGCTTAATAGATGCCAATGTTTAGAAAACATGCCATCTTTCTCAAAACTTCAAGCTTTAAAGAAGTTGGATCTGGAAGGCACAGAAGTCAAGAATCTCCCGCATGGAATTTAAAAATTGGTAAATCTCAATTATCTTCATCTGGATGTAAAAGAAGTCCCCAGTGGAATATTATAAAAATTCTCATGCCTGCGACACCTAGTGGTAAGTAAAGCATTTGTCAAAGGAGAAGAAGCATTTGTCAAAGGAGAAGAGATAAGTGAGTTAAGGAAGTTGGAGTTCTTTTGAGGGAGGTTTTATGACTTGAATGAATTAAATACTTATGTGCAAGCTTTGCATGGTCGAAGACAACGGCCTAGTCGATACTGGATTAACATGGGTGATCGAAGATTAGTCACTTCAGCCATTTGGGATAAAAGCATTGAATGAGATGGCTGTAAAATCTGTAGAGATGATGTTATGTTCCCATCTGATCTTCATCAATTAAGTGTTGACATTGTTGGTTTCTGGGAAGAAGAGGCATTGTTTTCGTGGTTTATCCCAATGCCAAGTGGCATGTTTTCTTTTCTTAAAGAAATTACTATAAGTCGTTGTAAAACTATTAAAAGGTTGCTCTCATGTAGTTGGCTGCTGAGGAACGCCCAAAATTTGAAAGATTTGAGTGTTCGGGAATGTGTGCAAATGGAGGAAATGATAGCATCAGAAACTGAATTCATCGAGGAAGACGGAGCAGGTAGCAGTAATAGTAATACCATGCAATTTACTCTTCCCAAATTAAGGACATTGGAATTGTGGAGATTACCGAAGCTGAAAAGTATTTGTAGCGCAAATAGAGTAATGGTTTGTGATTCTCTTGAAGAGATTGATATCGATGCTTGTCCAAAATTACAGAGGATGCCTCTGTATCTTCCCCTGCTTGGTGATGGCCAACCATCTCCTCCTCCTTCTCTTAATAGAATCCGTATATCTTCGAAGGACTGGCGGACATCGAGAGAGTGGGACCATCCCAATGCCAAGTCTATGTTGGAGCCATTTTTGATTTACTACCCTGACAGTTGGAGTTCTGCGTCCGATACTGAATCAGATTACTACTCAGATTAATTATGGTGGTGACCGTCCGTTGATTTCTTTTGAAAGTGTATTGAGATGAAGTCGATTCCTATATCTCTTTCCTTACTTGTCTGACAACAATGGTATGTAACTCAACAAAGCATCTCTCTCCTTTTTATATTTCTTATATTATGTTAATTAATTTCCAGCCTTTTGTTTTATAGTCTTTTCAATTAGTCGTGAGAATCGGGAGATGCTCCTTTGCGGCCATCAAAAGCAAGCAGCCACATCAGTTTGTTGATTGATTAGTAGATATCTAATGCATTTCAATTTCAGATATAATCGTATACTATAAGCATTCTGATTATCATTATTTTTTGTTGGGTCTGTGAAGGAGAAGCATCTATTTCGACTGTCAGCCCTTCGGTTTGTTATCTCAAGGATTGTGATACATCTTTTCTTTCAGGTCCAGTTTGGCATTGCTAATGCCATTGAGAATTGAAAGAAATTGCAAATGCAAGTCCCTTCCCCACAATCTGGATTTTATTTGTGATCAAATTTGGCGACGCGAACAAATGCTGCTCAAGCTTGAAGTATGGAATCAATTACCAGCCAGCCACATTGGTACCTGGGGGTGATCTTGCTAAGGTGTAGCATGCCTGTGTGCATGATTGGCACCAACACAGTCGTGTTCTCCCAAATTGACCACAAGTTTGATGCAGTGTATGCCAAACAAGCCTTCTTTCATTAGGACGTAAGTGAAGGAATGAAGGCAGGTCTATTCTCAAAAACCCGTGAAGATCATGCTGCTCTCAAGGAAGACGATGAGGAAGATGGAGCGGAAGGTGTGAAAGAGGAATAAGGGAAGATAAGTAGATATATATTTCATGAAGCAGCTGCTAATGGTCTACTCCCTCATTTTTACTTCATCAGCTGTTTATTGTTGTAAATATGTGCATGTACTTCATCTATTGAATTGTCTCTCATTCTATGTCAAGTGAGTGGTTTTTCAAGTACAGTTTTGAGAATTTTGTTTCTCTAGGCAAGCAATGCAAAACCATGTTCAAGGTCCAATTCTTTACTCAGGTGATTTCAATGTAAATTATACTTGCATATCTCTCAAAAAATTTGAAAAAAAAAAGAATGTCAAAGATGGTTGTGAAATTTGTCCACAAGATAGTTCTTGTTAACAAAAAAAAAAAAAAATTACTTAAACATTGTAGATATACTTGTGTAGTTTAATATTGAACGGGAAAGAAAGAGGACAGAGAGTTGTACCTCAAAACTTCATTATCACTGAGAAACCAAATATTAAAATCGTCATAACCTAATTGTTTGAAGCACATTGTTGGGTAGCCTCCATAAGCTTAGACTTTAGATCAGCCTACTTTTTACTTTAAAGGGGATTCCAATCTTACTTTAATAATTTTGTTAGCGCAATCGGGGCTACAAAATAACCCTGTTTGTAATTTATAAATGGAATTTTGTTGATAAATTGACTGATTGAAGGAAAGCAAAGCCAAGCAAAGCAGAGCAAATTTTACGATTTTTGGCAATCCTAAGCCTTGATATATAATTTGCTTGCAATTTTTTTTTTTATTTCTTAAAAGCTGATGAGTCTGGTGATATATCATAAGCCAAAATCAGCAAAGAACTGGAATTTAATTTAATTGTACAAATTCATCTAAGATTCTTCTGGGGTGCTTTCTTTTTTCCAAACAATTATAGTAGCTTAATTATAGAAAAATTAAGCAGTATTCAGTCTAACTTTTTCATCTTTTACTTGATTTATACTTTGTAATGACCCCGAAACCAATGTCATGACTTGCATTCTTGTGAAAGATAAGACAATAAGGTCAACAATGGAGGAGAGTAGGACAAGAGGCCCCCTCTACTCCACTCCTAATTTGTCACGAAACAGCTTCAAGTAAAGTTCCTCTCAACTTCTGCGATGACTTTGCTTTGTTCAATTCATTTACCACAAGACTGCAATTTGCTTGGATTCTTTCTTCCTGGTGGGACCTTCCACGAAAGTGACCTCGTCTTCCCACTCTCTTTTTCTTTGATTGAATATCCATATGGACGCTAAGGCACAGTTCTACTTCTTTCCTTTTACCGGTACTTGATCATTCAGTATTTCTTTGCTATGTACACTCATTGTGGCAGGTTCTATAGCTAGCAACGAGCCAACGAATCGAGGCTGGTAATTTTTTTACTTCGGCTATTCCGTTTCTTCGTATGCTGTTGCTTGCTTAAATCTGTTTCATATGATTTTCCTGACTTGGTCCGTAGTCTCTCTGAGTTCTTCTATTCTTTTCTTTTTCCATCAATATATTGCCCACAGCTAGATTTGATCGTGTTAAGACGCTCCATGATCAGATCTGGATGTGGGAATAGCCCATCTGAGACTATCTCCACTATTAAACGTGATAGTGGTAAGTGTAGGTTTGGCCCTCGACGGCTAGATTTAGTCATGAGAAGAGTCGATCAGGTGCTCTTGTGGCTAGACACAGTTGCGTGCCAGATCAACACTTCATTATGTCGGTCACATATTTCGTGATCCTCCAATAAAAAAAAAGAGTATTTTAAAAAATAACTCTTAAAAATAAGATATTTTTAAAATAATATTTTTATAATTTTAATAATTTTTAATCAAGTTGAATAAAATTATTTTTAATAAAATTATATATTATGATGTTACACGTTATCTGTAAAAATATGTGTCAAGTCATAGTTATATTGTTACACGTTATGGTTAAATTGTTACACGTCATATATAAAAATATGTTACAAGTCATAATTAAGTTATTACATGTCATATTGAAAAAAAATACTGTTGTTACAGACCATAATTAGGTTGTTACAAGTCGTGTTGAAAAAAAAATATTATTATTACATATCATGTATAAAAATATATTACACACTATGATTAAAAAAAATTATTACATGTAATGTTAAAAAAATATTATTATTACGTAACATATTAAAAAATATTTTATTATATTTTAATATATATTATTATTATTTACGAATTAAAACTTAAAAATTAACTTTTTCATCTTTTACTTGATTTATACTTTGTAATGATCCCGAAACCAATGTCATGACTTGCATTCTTGTGAAAGATGAGACAATAAGGTCAACAATGGAGGAGAGTAGGACAAGAGCCCCCTATACTCCACTCCTAGTTTGTCAGGAAACAGCTACAAGTAAAGTTCCTCTCAACTTCTATTATGACTTTGCTTTGTTCAATTCATTTACCACAAGACTGCAATTTGTTTGGATTCTTTCTTCCTGGTGGGACCTTCCACGAAAGTGACCTTGTCTTCCCATTCCCTTTTTCTTTGATTGAATATCTATATGGACGCTAAGGCGCAGTTCTACTTCTTTCCTTTTACCGGTACTTGAGCATTCAGTATTTCTTTGCTATATACACTTATTGTAGCAGGTTCTGTAGCTAGCAACGAGCCAACGAATCGAGACTGGTAATTTTTTTACTTCGGCTATTCCGTTTCTTCGTATGCTTTTGCTTGCTTAAATCTGTTTCCTATGCTTTTCGTGACTTGTTCCGTGGTCTCTCTTTGAGTTCTTGTATTCTTTTCTTTTTCCATCAATATATTGCCCACAGCTAGATTTGTTCGTGGTAAGTGCCGATCTGTCGCTCCATGATCAGATCTGGAAATGGGAAAAGCCGATCTGACACTATCTCCATGGTTAGACGTGATAGTGGAAAGTGTTAGTTTGGCCTTCCACGGCTAGATCTAGTCATGAGGAGTGTCGATCAAGTGCTCTGGTGGCTGGATCCAGCCGCTTGCCAGATCAACACTACATTATGTCAGTCACATATTTTGTGATCTTAAGTAAGAAAAAAAAAATAAAAAAATAAAAATTTAAAAATTTAAAATTAATATATTATAAAATTATAAATTACAAAAAATTATTATTTCAAATTAAAAAATCAAATAAAAAAATTTTAATATATTAATATTTTAAAATAAAATAAAATATTAATGTTTTAATTATAAATGATTAATATCTCAAATAAACTATAAATGTTTTATATTTTGAAATAATAAAATATAATTAAAAATAAATAATCATCTTGAGGTTTTAACTAAAAATTTATTAATATTATTAAATCAAAAAATTAAATATTTTACATTTTAAATTAATCATAAATTATAATCAAGGGTTTTTTTTTATCTTTTTATCATACATTTAAAATCATAAATTGTAGACAACTCACACACATTCTGCCTTCTAGCAAATACTATCCTTACATTATTGGCAAGGAAGTCTGTTCTCACAAAACCTGCATTACTTTCCTATTTTTCCAAAGAAATTGAACCTATAATTTGTTCCTTTATAGCTCTCCTTGAATTAATTTTTATGTATGCTTATCGTATGATTATATTGCTCTATGCATCTTCTCAATGGTAGCAGAGTTATATCATTACCGTTTAGCAAAGAAGATTTCTCAGTTGTCACTGTATGCTCAGCCTTCCTTCACTAGTTTTCTTTCTATTGTAGGTGAGATTTTCTTAAGTTTAGGTGAGTCAGCGCAGGCAGAAGAAAACCATTTCAGTGGCTCTTTTCTTAATTAAGGAACTTCGGTGGTTTTCATTTTCGGTTCTTTTGCTTATAGTGCTGCTGCTTTTTCTCTGCAGTCACCATCTCAAAACAAGTTAGTCAGGACAGGTAATTTTAACATCCCATATCTGTTTATTTTGATCCTAGTTAACAACAAGAAAGTTTGTTTGCTTTGTTATATTTCATGCAGATGATTTTTTCTAATATGTTTGGGTCATTTCTCTTATTTCTTTGTTCCCTTTTATTGAGATTAAATTTTTTTTAAAGTTTTAAATAACCAAATTCAAATATTTGATTTGACATATTCAAATATTTATTATAAAATATAAAAAATATTTAACTATTATAATTATTTTATTTTTTCAAATGGTTAAAATAAAATCCACAATCAAAATTTTTAATTCAAATAAATTAACTACCATATAAAAATAAAGACAATATTATAATAAATATAAATTCTAAATTAAAGTTAAAAAGTTTGCAAAGATTAAAATAATGGTACCTAATTGTTAAATACTTATTGCAAATCGTAAATGAGGCTTACAATTTTATGAAGATAATAAAATAACAGACTTTCTATGTATTCTTTGGAGGAAATATGAAGTTAAAGGAAAAAACAGCAAATGATAGAAGAAAAATTTAAGAGTAGATATTATAAATGAAACAAATAGTTAGAATGTGATAAAAAATTAAAATTTATTAGACACATAATTAAAAGAGCGAGAGAATATGTCATTATATTAATTATTTTTTACTTTTATATATTTTTAATAAAAATGAGATAATTAGTTCATAATTAATAAGGATGTGGAAGTAAGAGAAAATAAATATTTATTAGGCATGAGAGAATAGGTACATATTTTATTAATTATCTTAATTTTTATATATTTTTAATATAATTAATTAAATTATTATTAGTACAAAAAATGGGGCTTTTTCAAATTTGGAGCTTAAAGTCCTTGCTTGGATGCCCTTACCTAAGGGCTGACCCTGACTTATATCGCTACCTCAAAAGCTTTAGCAATTCTCCACTTAATTTAATTTGATCAAGAGGAAAATATTGAAATGTCAGAATTATTCTTTGAAAAGAAAGAACTTGGTAACTGCAATACTGTTTCAACATTATAGTTATTTGAAATTAGAGATGTAAATAGGAGTATCCATTATTTTTGAGATACCCAACACAAAACTAGTTAGCTATTAAGATATCCAACCCCTATTAAAACTTACATAAATTTGCAAAACACTATCAAAACCGAATCTTAGTAGTAAAGAACTATCTGTTAATTATCCGAATCTATTAAATACATGTTTAAGTTGGCAATATTGGCAAAGACTTAGAGTATTTCCAATCCTTCTATGAGTTCAATCCCTACTATATAAAATTGCAAAACACTCTCAAAACTGAATTCTAATAGTAAAGAACTATATGTTAATTATCTAAATCCATTAAATACCTATTTAAGTTGGCAAAATAGGTAAAAACTTGGAGTGTTTCTCATCCTCTTATGAGTTCAATCCCCACTAGTAATAAAATTTTACATTTTTAAGTTTGCATCATAGTTAAACTAATATAAATTAATTTGAGATGGTAAAGATTAAACTAATATAAATATTTAAGTTTACATCATATTTAAACTAATATAAATTAATTTGAGAAAGTAAAAATTGTTGTAATGTGCGGGTACGGGAACCCGACCGTCAGACGCGAGTGAAAACTCTATATAAAACTAGGAGTCGCCACCAATCTTTTTTACTATGTGTGATTGACCACCTATTGACTCGATTCTAGTCGATGAAGTTTTAAATTAATTTTAAGCCCACCGAAAAGAACCTTAAACTGGTCTACGTTTTTCTACATCTAAGTTCGGGAGTACGGTTACGCTCGGGGAAGGATTAGCATCCCCGAGATGCCCGTTCCATGAACGGTACCATTTTTAGATTATCCTATTAGGCTTTAATTTTTAATTTCACTATATTTTCTTAGTTATTATTCTCTTATTTTATCTCTTATTTAATCTAAAATGGTATGCAAATGTGAGAAAATATGAGATGCATGGCGTGAGATAAAATATTGGACGAATGACTTCTTATCGAGGACTTTTTTCCGAATCTGCTCATCATACTGGTGGGATCCGGGGTGTTCTTTCACCCAGGGAATTATCCAAGAAACTCGCATTCGCAAATTCAACGAATAATTCCCATCATCGGAGTTATCGTACATTTTCTTTTAAAATAATATTTTAATACATAATGAACCTAATTTGGACAAAAGCTTTTTATTAAAGATGTTTCTTGAGCCCTCCCATCATACTGGTGGGACCCGAGGATACCTTTTCACTTAGGAAAATTTTTGAGGAATACCCGCATTCGCAGTATCCTCGGAAGATTTCATCATCGGAGCTTAAACTCGAAAACAGAAATATTTATATGCAGTGATATGTATGATGCAATATATATATGCTATGCTAATGCAATTATCTATTTTTTTCATTTATTATTATTTAATTATTATTTTTTTTATTATCATATTTTCTATTCTTATTTCTTATTATTATTTTTTCATTTTTTTGTTCTAAGTTCTTATGTTTTTCTTTTATAATTAGATAAATTGTTTATAATTCTATGTTATTTTTGTGAACAAAAATTTTATTTTTTTTATTACACTATTTTCATTTTTTATATTTTTATTATTATTATATTTTTTCGTAAGCAATCTTTTATTCAAACCTAATGCCTAAGATCTTATTTTATATATATATATTTAATTCTTTTTTTTCTTTCTTATCTTTATCTTCACATTTTTTATAATATTTATTAATTCATAGTTTATGCCACTTAATATTTAATGTTTAATTTTAAATTAGTTGTTTTTTTTTATTATTTATTCTATTTTTTTATTTATTTAACGTCATGTATATTGCATTTTCATAAATTAATTATTTATTATATATTTGAATTATTATATTTTTTTATTATTTTTTTATCTATTATTATTTATTTTTATTAAGTAATTTAATTTTTTTTGTATAGTCAAATTCTTTATTTATTAAAAATTTCGGGATCTTGAAATCGAAGCCCTCCTATCGTACTGGTGGAGCCTTAATTCGAATTTCGAACTTAGGAAAAATTGGCCCGAGATTGCAACTTCTCGCGTCCCGATCAATCATCCCATCATCGGTTCAATTTTGTATTCCTTCCATGGTTAATAGTATGGTTCCTTAAGGTTCACTTAATATACTATTAATATTGTCCTAAAACAAAGGATTTGTTGTGGTGACTAAAAAATAATTAAACTTTTTTTTACTACCTTCTACTATTAACATTATTGTTTCGCATTTTTTTGTCAATTTAAATTCTCTAAAATCTTTTAAAATATTATTAAATGAATTTTAAATATCATGCTCAAACTATTTAATTTTACTAAATACAAAGCTTAATCAAATAAAAAATGGGCTTGCCCCAAAACAACCAGTCCATCACAGATCCATACAAAAAAGAAGAAGGAATTTTTACCTGATCGGGCTTAGTTTGCCCAGATTGCTACCGGACCCTGGTCTGTTTTGGAGCGGAACTGTTTGGGGCTTGGTGTGACAGTTCCCAAACAACAAAACTGGTGTCGTTTGGCGCTCAAAAAGAGGTTTTGGGCAAATCAACACGGCGACGTTTTACAACCTTTGACCCTTGGACCTTCCTTTCTCCCCTTCACTTTCCTTTTTCTTTTTTTTTTTACTCACTTCACCTCTCAAGCTGCAGGACCCTCTTTCTCTCTAAAAGCTCCCATCTTTTCTTTTAATCAAAACACTCTCTTTTTACTCCCCACCGGCAACACCTCTTGGATGGTCTCACTATCGCCGTCGGCTAACCAACCGGCCTTCCCTTTTGCAGTCAAACGACCTTTTCTCTCTCCTTTTTTGGCACAGATCGGCCTTCTCTCTTCCTAGCTGTCCGTCGGTCTCTCTCTCTTTGTTCGCTCTGACCCTCTCATTATCCGGCTGCCCAAGATCTCAAACCTTTTTGCCTTGCCCACCGTCGGTCGACCCACCAAAAAAAATCCACTCCCCCGCTACTTCCTTTCACTGGCGACAAGACCCAAAAAAAAAACAAAGCTTGTTTATTTTCTCGTTACCCCAAAACCCTCAAAAATCAAAATCTACCCCTACCAAAAAATAAACTAAAAATTCCCCGAAAAACACAACTTCTCTCTTTCGCTCATTGTGTATTTTTTGGGTATTTTTTTTTGATTGTTTGTGGATTGTTGTGGCTATTAGGAAGCTTAGGATTTTTTGGGTTTCTTTGTTGCCCTTTTTATTTGATTGCTTTTCTTTTTGATTTTTTTTGGCTTGCAGGTTATTTGGCTCTCCCCCCTGGATGGGTGCTACAGTGCCCCTTTATATTGGGTTAAAGGGGGGCACACTCCTACTACCCTGCCAGATGCGAATTTTTTGCATCTGGCAAGGTGAAGGTGGCGCCTGGCAGGGTGCGGATGTACCTCTCCTCTCTACTTTTTTTTTAAATTTATTTACTATTATTATTTTATTTTATTATTATTATTATTTATTATTTATTATTTTTTAGTGTCTACAAAGATTAAACTAATATAAATATTTAAGTTTACATCCTATTTAAACTAATATAAATTAATTTGAGATGGTAAAGATTAAACTAATATAAATTAATTTGAGATGGTAAAGATTGTGTTAACATAAGGTTGATAAAGTTTCAATCTCACAAAATCTAAAATTTTTGTAATATTATATATAATTGAGTTCTGGTTTAGGGTATGCTAAAGGTTATACTCGAAACTTACCTAAATCCATGTCGAGTTTTCTTTTCAAAAAAGAAAATTGCGTTGAGATAAGGTTGATGAAAGTTCAAATCTCACAAAATCTAAAATTTTTGTAACATCATATATAATCATGTTCTGGTTTAGGGTATCTTAAAGATGATACTCGAAACTTACCTAATTCCATGTCGAGTTTTCTTTTCAAAGAAGAAAATCCATGTCGGGGTTTTAAAGCCTTATCCACCTTATGTTATCGGGTTAGATACCCATGGTTACCCATATAACCATAGCCCATTTACATCCCTATTTGAAACTACAAGATAGAAGAGTATCTGAACATAAAAAGAAGAATTTTCTGCCTTTCATTTATAAATTTGTTTTCATGCATTTATGTTCATCATTTTGATGATATCTAATTACCTAAAATTACACTTTAAACATGCTATTGAGTTCTAGAGTGAATTTCTTCCCTGTTTAAGGGCGTATACAATGATAAAGACAATATATTTTGATTCACATCTTTGATATCCAACTTGTCTAATTAATATAAGCTCCTTACAAGTATGTATCAACGAGTTTATGGAGTCTACTTTATTTTTAAATGTGGTATGATTATGTTGATAACATCTACCAAAATATATTATAATGTACCATTTGGTGTTATGTAGGTGCCTGCAGCCATGGATTTTGTTCTAAATAAGGTTGATAAACACTGGGACAACCATAGAAGCTTTGACCAGAACCTGATTACCCTAAAAAGAAAACTGGAGGGTTTAAATGCCCTAAAGGAAGACACTGAATCAAGAATGAGACCAGAGTTGCTTCCGAGTAAGAAACTCAAGAAAGAAGTTCATTTATGGTTGAAAAATATTGAAAGAATTAATGGTGAAATACAAAACCTTGAACAAAGAGTTGAGAAAACCCCTATTTTCTTATGTGGATTTCACACAGAAAATGTTTTAAAAAAGATACATGAAGTTGAGGAACTTCTTCAACAGGGTAGGTTTGATCAAGGTTTGGTAGTTGATGAATTTACATGGATTGGACAAGCTTTGGCAACAACAACTTTAGTTGGAAAAGCTGCAGAGATCTGTTTGAAAGAAATTTGGACATATTTGATGGATGATGATATTGGAAAGATTGGTGTTTGGGGAATGGGAGGAGTGGGGAAAACAACCATAATGAAGATTATCAACAACCAACTTTTAAAAGAGACTGAAAAGTTCAAGATTGTGATATGGATCACCGTATCAAGGGAGATCAATATCTCCAAAATTCAAAACGGCATCTCACGTAAAATGGGAGTACCCCTTCCTGAAGATGAGGATAAAACAATAAGGGCAGGAATGCTATACGAATTGTTGACTCGAAAAGGCAGGTATGTGTTAATTTTGGATGATCTATGGGACACACTTTCTCTTGAAGAATTAGGAATCCCTCAGCCTTCTAATGGGAGTAAGTTAGTGGTAACAACTCGGATGCGGGATGTGTGTCGCTATTTGAGTTGTCGAGAAGTTAAAATGCCTACTCTTCCAAAACAAGATGCATGGAGTTTGTTCTTGGAGAAAGTAGGTCAAGATGTTTTGGAATATGAAAACCTGTTACCAATCGTGAAATCTGTTGCTGAGCAATGTGCTGGTTTGCCGTTAGCTGTAGTTACAGTAGCTAGCAGTATGAAGGGCAAAAGAGATATTCATGAATGGAGGAATGCACTAAATGAATTAAGTAGACGTGTAAAAGGTGTGACTGGGTTAGATGACATGGTATTGCGGCAACTCCAGTTTAGCTATGATCATTTAAAAGAAAGAGTCCAGCATTGCTTCCTTTATTGTGCACTATATCCCCGAGATTGGAATATCTCTGAATTTGAACTAATAAAACTTTGGATTGCTGAGGGGCTTGTAGAAGAGATGGATAGCCAAAAAGCAGAGCTTGATCAGGGGTATACCATACTGAATAAACTCAAAAATAATTGCTTGTTAGAAAATGGTGAATCTATCCGATGTGTGAAGTTGCATGACCTCGTGAGAGACATGGCACTACGCATCACGAGACCACAATTTCTGGTACGAGCCGGCTTGCAATTAAAAGAGATACCTCATGAGCGCGAATGGATAGAAGATTTGGAAAAGGTTTCATTGATGTTTAATTCTCACTTGCAAATTCCATCACAAATATCACCACCGAAATGTCAGATGCTGACAACTTTATTGTTGTCCTTTTGCTATATAAAGAGTATTCCAGATTGTTTCTTTGAGCAAATGAAGGGACTCAAAGTTCTTGACCTTTCTTTCAATAGTATTAAAAGTTTGCCAAGTTCCATCTCTAATTTGGAAGCTCTCACTGTATTATTGGTTAAAGGATGCCCTCCTTTAGAAAAGTTGCCATCTTTCTCAAAACTTGAAGCTTTAAAGAAGTTGGATCTTAAAGACACAAAAATCAAGAATCTTCCGCATGGGGTGGAAAGGTTGGTAAATCTCAATTATCTTCATCTGGATGTGGAAGAAGTCCCCAGTGGTATATTATCAAAATTATCATGCTTGCGAGACTTGGTGATAGTTGATAACCATAAACCGCATCAAGCATGCGTCAAAGGAGATGAGATAGGTGAGTTAAGGAGGTTGGAGTACTTTAAAGGGAGGTTCTATGACATGAATGAATTGAATACTTTTGTGCAAGCTTTGCAGAGTCGAGGACAACAACTTAATGGATACCACATTGGTGTGGGTGATGAAAAAGTCTACACTCAACACAAATCGGAAAAACACGTTGAATTAGATGGTTGTAAAATCTGTAGAGATGGTGTTGAGTTCCCTTCCGATCTGCAGCACTTGAGTATTAACCACGGCATTATTGATTTCCTTGAAAAGGAGGCGTTTTTTCCATGGTTTATCTCAGCACCAAAAGGCATGTTTTCTTGTCTTAAAGAAATTTATATTTTTGAATGTGAAAAAATAAAAAAGTTGTTCACGCGGAGTTGGGTGCTAAAGAACGTCCCGAATTTGGAAGTGTTAACTGTTTGGGGATGTGACCAAATGAAGGAAATAATAGCATCAGAAATGGAATTCGTTGAAGAAGAAGGAATGGGTGGTAGTAACAGTAATGCCATCCAACTTACTCTTCCCAAATTAAGGATATTGAAATTGTTGTATTTAGCACAACTGAAAAGTATTTGTAGTGCAAATAGAGTTATGGTTTGTGATTCTCTTGAAGAGATTATTATCCATTGCTGTCCAAAATTACAGAGGATCCCTCTGTATCTTCACCTGCATGATGCTGGCCAAGCATCTCCTCCTCCATCTCTTAAAGGATTGGCTATAACTTCAAAGGAATATTGGGAGTCGCTGAAGTGGGACCATCCCAATGCCAAGTCTCTATTTAAGCCAAAGTTTTTAAGCTGGAGCCTCTGATTTGTATATGTCTCTCCTTATTTAAGACTGACAACAATGGTATGTAACTCAACAAAGCATCTCTCCTTTCTTTATATATCTTATGTTATGTTAATTGATTTCGAGCATCGCTCTCCCTTGATCGTTTATTCAATTAGTGGTGGGAGTCGTGAGATGCTCCTATTGCTACCATCAAAAGCAAGCAGCCACATCTGTTTGTTGATGGGTTAGTAGGCATCGAGTGGCGTATTTCAATCTTAAATATAATCATATACTATAGGCGGTCAGATTATTAATATTTCGTTTACTCTAACAAGGGAAAAGCATCTATCTTGTCTGTTAGCGCTTTAGTTTGTTATCTCAATGATTATGATATATCTTTCGATCGCCATTTGAAGGTAATTGCAATAGCAGTTCCCTTTGTGCTTCTGTGATTGAGAACAAATTCACTACAATCTGAATTTTGTGCTTTGTTTGGTGTCACAAATGCAGCTTGATCGCAATCCCATACGAGATATTGTTAAGGTGTAGCATGCCTGGGTGCATGATTGTCAACAACACAGTCGTGGCCTAGGTTTTCTCCCAAATTGAGCACAAGTTTGATCCGATGTATGCCAAACAAGCCTTCATTCATTAGTATGTAAGTGAAGGAACGAAGGCAGGTGAATTCCTAGGAAGCCGGGGAGATCTTGCCGCTCTCAAGAATAACTATGAGGAAGTTGGAGCGGAAGGTGTCAAAAAGGAAGAAGGGGAAGACTACTAAACATATGTTTCATGAAGCAGCAACTAATGGTCTACTCCTTTCATCATCTTATTTTCTGTTTATTGTTGTAAATTTGTGCATGTACCTCATCACCTGAATTGTCTCTCTTTTTATGTCAAGTGCGTGGTTTTTTCAATTACGTTTGTGAGAATTTGGAGTTTTGTGTGTTCCAATGAGATGAATCTCTTTCAATGTCTATTAGAATTATGTTCCTTAGCTCTTCTCAGAACAAGGAATTTAAAACCATGTTCAAGATCCAATTCTTTACTGAAGTGATTTCAATATAAAACTATACTTGCATATTTCCATAAAAAAATTGAATCTTAAAGATTATTGTGGAATTTGCAATAAAATATTTTTTTAAAAAAACGAAGGATGAACTTCATTGTCTTAGAATTCATCATTTTTCCGCATTTCTTAATCCATTGACTCAGCTCTTTAATTCGAGTACGAAACCATTTTTTAATCTAAATTTTGTTAACCCATTGACTCAGTTTAAATTTGTATGGTGGACACAAAATTATTTAATCTAATGGGAGTAGGACATTAATTATATAAATTTTTAATCTTTGAACATTAAGTTTTCCTTCTTAATTGCCACGCCATGCTTGGGGGGGTCTCTTGGACTTTCTTCCTAACCAACCCTCCACATGGCAGTTACATTTCGAAAGTCTATACCGCATCATCAATCCTGAATAAACAGAGAATTTAACAACATTTTCGTCATCATGCTTCCATCACAATATACTTTTGGTCCCTATGTATTTTGCAAGTATTCCAATTGAATGATTCTTGATTCCTTAGAATACCTTCGGGAAATCGATTTAAAACTTACCTCACAGTCAAATTTTAGTGCTTGGTTGTATAAAATTAAAATGTTGGTTTATTTCATAAATCTCCATTTTAAAGCCACTTGCTACAGCATATTGGTTTCTTTTCGTTGTCTATTGTTTCTCATATTCATCATTAAAAACTTAGAGGCAAGAAGCGTATTCGTTTTTGCCACACATTTTCCTCTCAATTTCACAATCATCTGTTTTCATGTATTTATGTTCATCATTTTGATTATCCTTAATTATCTACAATTACACTTTTTAAGACATGCTTTTGACTTCTAAATTGACCTATACAATTTTAATATTTTAAAATTATAAAATAAAATAAAATTTTATTTTAAAAATAAAATAAATTATAAAATAAAAATTTTAAAGTTTCAAAGTTTTAATTATAAATTTTTACTATTTTAAAAATAAAATAAAATAACCATATGACAATTTTACTTATAAATTATTAATATTTTAAATAAAATATATATTTTTAATATTTTTAATATAAAAAATAGAGAGAAAAAATAAAAATAAATAATCATTAAATTTTTAATTAGAAGCTTATTAATATTTTAAATAAATTGTCAAAAAATATTTTAAATTGAAAATCATATATTATAATAAAAGATACTTTTGTCTTTTCATCGGTTATTCTTTTCTTATTTTAAACCTATTTTTACTAACCAAATATTAAACCAATGGTATAATGATAATTTCATTTCATGAACCAAATTACAAAATATTCATATGCTATACTATTCTCACATAATAGTTATTTTTTTCATATTCGTGAATCAAACATGCCCTAAGGGGGCTGAGGGGTCAAGGAGAAGTGAAGGGAGAAAAGGTCTCAAGTTATGAACGGTTGCTTTGAAGCTTGGTGATCTGATTTTGTCGAAGTTATGAAATCCATTGACTTAGAATTCATCATTTTTTTGCTATTCTTAATCCATTAACTTAGCTCTTTAATTCGAGCACGAAAGCATTTTAATTAAATTTTATTTTAATCTGTTGAATCAGTTTAAATTTGTTAGGTGGAAGATAAGGACACAATTATTTAATCTAGCGGGAGTATGACATTTATTATTTCTTTACCGCTATTATTGGATGAACTAAATTTTCAATCTTTTCACATTGTTGTCCTTCTTAAGTGCCACGCCATGCTTACAGGGGTTCTCTTGGACTTTCTTCTATACCCTGCACAGAGTAGTTGCCAATTAAAAAAAAAAAACACTAAAGAAATATTTAATATAAAACAATCAATAGTTAATCCATTGATTCAGTTCTTTAATTTGAACAACTCGAGCACAATTCATTGCATTTATTTAGAAGCAAACTAAACAGGTTCAAATGGCCATTATTGTTTCTCTTCACCAGTGCCATTGTGAGATTAACCTGGGGCAATAAATATCTGAATGTCAAAAAAAAAAAAAAAACAAATGCATTTTGTGGAAGTTGGTAGATTAATGGTTGTACTGGTTTGGTGGAAGAGGACACAGAATTTTTTATCTAATAAGAGGAGTATGACAATTATTATTTCTTTACTGCTATAATTGGATGAATTAAATTTTCAATTCTTTCACATTGTTTTCCCTCGTAATTGCCACGGCATGCTCACAGGGGATCTCTTGGACTTTCTTTAAGGTGGCGAGCTTTCTTCTATGCCTTCCACAGGGTAGTTTTATCTAACCTTCATCAGTTTTGAGAGAAAACAATTAAGAAATCAATATAAAACAATCAGTAGTTGGCCTTGCAAATATTGCCGACAGATTGTCAGACCAAAATTAAACAACGAATAAAAAAAGATGTAATTTACCACTTGACTGCAATTTGCTTCGATTCTTCCTTGTGGCACAGAGTCCATGACAATTGACTCGTATATTCATTTCTCTTGTCTTACTTTGAACCTTCCTTAGCACTTCATTTTGTTTCTCTTAGACCTTTTCTTCTCACTTCCTTTTTCCTTGATTGAATATCTATAAACACGATAAGGCACAACTACTCTTTCTTCTCTTTGACCAGTACTTGATCATTCAGTATTTCTTTGCTATATTCACTTATTCTAGCAGGTTCTATAGTTTGCATGGAAGTTTATATCTTGTCCTCTGGTACTGGTAGGCATTTTCTTCACTGCTTTTATCTATTCAAAGTCCTGCACAAGTATCAGCCAATCTAGGACCTCTAGACAGGTATTTTTTTACTTCCGCTATTCCGTTTCTTTGTATTCTTCTGCTTGTCACCACTTGTTCCTTATTCTCTGTTAGAGTTCTTCTATTCTTTTCTTTTGTCACCAAGATATTGACTTTAGCTTTAAACTATGGGCTTAAGGCAATATCAATGGTATTGCAGTGAAACTAGTAACAATTAATATTAAGAGCTAATTACCCCTCATGTGGATCTCCTGTTTGTAATTTATAAATAGAATTTTGTTGCTTGTTGGACTGATCTCAATTTCCTTCCCTCACTGTAATTTGTTTATAAAACTTTCATGTTTGGTCAGGGGAAAAGGAATAGCCATTCTCCCTGTATTCTTTATTCCCCTTCTATGGCATTGTTTGCTCTACGGAATGATAATTTCTCAAAATGATCTTTTCTAGAAAAGTCAAAATAGTCATTACCAACGTCTTCCCTTAGAATGACTATTCCACTCGAGCTCAAATAGCATCAAAAAAATCATTGGACAAAATGCCCTTAACTAATTTTGACAATTACAAACCTACCTTTATTTTTCTCATTTTCTTTCTCTCTCTACTCATCTGCCTCTCTGCTTCTTTCTCTAAATTTCCTTTACCACGAGAGGACAATAAAGGATAGTGGCAACCAATTGATGCCACCAAAACTAGATCGATAGTCCATAGTCAGATCTGGTTGTGGGAAGTGTCAATCTGGTGCTCCATGGCCAGATCTGATTATGGGAAGTGTCGATCTAGCACTACACGATCAGATCTGGTCGCGTGAAACACTTGATTCGTTGTCCCATAGCCAAATCTTGCTCGGCGACCAAGAAGAAGGAAAAGGAACAAAAGAAAAATAAAATAAAATTTTAATTATAAATTTTTAATATTTGAATATTTTCAAAATAAAATAAAATAATCATGACAATTTTACTCATAAATTATTAATATTTTAAATAATTTTTTTAATATTTTAATATTTAAAAAATAAAAAATAGGGAAAAAATAAAAATAAATAATCAAATTAAATTTTTAATTTAAAAATTATTAATATTTTAAATAAATTGTAAAAAAATAAATATTTTAAATTGAAAATCATAGATTATAATAAAAGATATTTTTATATTTTCATCACTTATTCTTTGTTATTTCAAATCTATTTTTACCAACTAAACATGAAAATAATGTCAACCAAACTACATAATATTCATGTCTTATATTATTCTCACATAATAGTTATTTTTTTTCCTCTATTCCGTATAGTATACTACATGAAAACATGATTACTTTCAAAGAATAGAGTAGATATACTCCACCCTGAGCAGATGTAGATGTAGATTTAGAATCCCTATAGTATTTTGCAAGTATTGCAATTGAATGATTCTTGAATCTTGAGAATACTTCTGCAAGTAATCTTGAACATGGATACCTATTCTTATGGATGAAAGAATAAGTACACTATTAGAAGGGAAGTGATAATCTCATGTGTAGTGGCAGTAAGCGATCAAGTTCAAAGGGATTACGTTTCTCTAGATGAGGTTTCCAGGTTGACAAATGACAAAATAAGGGCAACCAACATCTATTCAGTGTTTCAGCAAATGATGTTTAAGAGAAGGGTGATAAAATAACTAGGATTGATGTTGGGGTTGCATTAAAAAGCCTTACTCATTAAACAGAATGTTTAAAATTAAATGAATGAAATTCGCCACTTAGTATTAAGACAAATTTAGGGTCAAGAATCGTATTCCTTTTTTATACCAGTGAGGTAGGGAAGGAACATTTGAACTTCCCATTGTTTGATTCTTTTTTATTTTCATAAAATGCAAGAAAATTGCATACCTGGTTCCAGTATATATGTGCTCTTCATGTAACATTTTGTCAGCATTGTTTAGGCACACAAGATTTGGCTGAACAAGCTTTCTGGTTATCAGTTTCTGAACCTTAATTTGTTCACTAGTTTCTTCTCCGCTCTGCTTAGGATCTCTCGAATATCAGAGTCAGTCAGGACAGGTACTTTTAACTTCCCATATCTGTTTCTCTGGATTCTCATTAACAGCAAGAAAGTTTCTTTTGTTATATTTCATGCATTTATGCCTGAGGTTTTGTTTTATTATTTCTGTCCACCTCCAAATGCTTCACCAACTCTCCACTTAATTTAATCTGGTCAAGAGGAAAATATTATAATCTTTAAAAAGATAGAACCTGAAAATTGAAAAATTGTTCCAACATAATAGTTAATTGAAAATTGCAAAGACAGAAGATTGATTTTCTTTTAACATAGAAACAACAATCATCTGCCTTCCATTTAAAAAGTTGTTTTCATGTATTTATGTTCATCATTTTGATAATATATAATTACCTACAATTACACTTTAGGACATGCTTTTGACTTCTAGAGTGATTTTCTTCCCTCTTTAGGGGCCTATACAATTATAGAAATAATATATTTTGATTCACATCTGTAATATCCATCTTGTCAAATTAATTAAACCTCTTTACAGGTATGTATCCAAGAAAACAATGTTGCTTACAAGTTTATTGAGTCTACTTCATTTGTAAATGGCTATCATTATGTGGATAAAATCTACCAAAATATATTATATATAACATACTATTTTGGTGTTATGTAGGGACTGAAGACATGGAGACTGTTGGGAATATGGTTGTTAAATACTGGGACAACCATAGAAGTCTTGATCAGAAAATGATTGACCTAAAAAGAAAATTGGTTGATTTAAATGCCCTGAAGCAAGACGTTGAATCAAGAAAGAGGGCAGAGCTGCATCCGAGGAAGAAACTGAAGTCACAAGTTGATGTATGGTTCCGAAATGTTGAAAGAATAAATGATGAGATACAAAACCTTGATCAAAGAGTTGCGCAAAGCATTTCCATCTCACGTGGATTTTGCATGGAAGATGTTTTAAAAAAGATACAAGAAGTTGAGGAGCTTCTTCAACAGGGTAAGTTTGATCAAGGTTTGGTAGTCGATGACCTTATGTGGATTGGACAAGCTTTGTCAACAACAAATTTAGTTGGGAAAGCTGCAGAGATCTGTATGGAAGAAATTTGGACATGCTTGATGGATGATGATATTGGAAAGATTGGTGTTTGGGGAATGGGAGGATTAGGTAAAACAACAATCATGAAGCTCATCAACAACCAACTCTTAAAAAAGACTGAAAAGTTCAACACTATTATATGGATCACCGTATCAAAGGAGATGAACATCTCCAACATTCAAAAAGGCATCTTACGTGCAATGAGAGAAAAGCTTCATGAAGATGAGGATGAAACTATAAGGGCAGGAATGTTAAATGAAATGTTGACTCGAAGGGGCAGGTATGTTTTAATTTTAGATGATCTATGGGACAAACTTTCTCTTGAAGAAGTAGGAATCCCCGACCTTTCTAACGGGAGTAAGTTAGTGGTAACGACTCGGATGTTGGATGTGTGTCGCTATTTGGGTTGTCGAGAAATTAGAATGCCTACTCTTCCAAAACAAGATGCGTGGAGTTTGTTTTTGGAGAAAGTAGGTAGAGATGTTCTCAAATATCCAGATCTGTTCCCAATTGTGGAATCCGTTGTTGAACAATGTGCTGGTTTGCCGTTAGCTATAGTTACAGTAGCTAGCAGTATGAAGGGCATAACAAATGTTCATGAATGGAGGAATGCACTAAATGAATTAAGTCGACGTGTAAGAGGTGTGACTGGGTTAGATGAAAAGGTACTTCAGCAACTCCAATTTAGCTATGACCATTTAGAACATGAAAGAGTCCAGCATTGCTTCCTCTATTGTGCATTATATCCCGAAGATTATAGTATCCATGAAAGGATACTAATAGAACTTTGGATTGCCGAGGGGCTTGTGGAAGAAATGGATAGCCAACAAGCAGAGCTTGATCAGGGGTATACCATATTGAATGAACTCAAAAATAATTGCTTGTTAGAAAATTGTGAATATCCAGAACTTGTGAAGTTGCATGATCTTGTGAGAGACATGGCGCTACGAATCACGAGACCACGGTTCCTAGTAAGAGCCGGCTTGCAATTGAAAGAGATACCACATGTGCAAGAATGGACAAAAGATTTAGAAAAGGTTTCATTGATGAGTAATTATGGCTTGCAAATTCCATCACAAATGTCACCACCAAACTGCCAGATGCTCACAACTTTATTGTTGTCTGATTGTGGTATAAAGAGTATTCCAGATTGTTTCTTTGAGCAAATGAAGGGACTCAAAGTTCTTGACCTTTCCGGGAATAATTTTAGAATTTTACCAAGTTCCATCTTTAACTTGGAAGCTCTCACTGTGTTATTGGTAAGAAGATGTGATTATTTAGAAGAGGTGCCATCTTTCTCAAAACTTGAAGCTTTAAAGAAGTTGGATCTTTCAGGTAGAGCAATCAACTATGTCCCGCGTGGAATATTTCCAAAATTTTCATGCTTGCGGGACCTGGTGATATTTGATGACGATCAACCAGTATGTGTTAGAGGAGAAGAGATAGGTGAGTTAAGGAAGTTGCTCTACTTTAAAGGGTGGTTTTATGACTTGAATGAATTGAATACTTTTGTGCAAACTTCGCAGAGTCGAGGACAACGGCTTATTCGATACTACGTGGTTGTGGGTCTTAAAAAAATCCCTAATGACAGCCCATGGGATAAATACATTGAATTATCTGGTTGTAAGATCTGTAGAAATGGTGTCAAGTTCCCATCCGATCTTCAGCAATTGAGAATTAACTATGGCATTGTTGATTTCCCAGAAGAAGAGGTGTTTTTTCCATGTTTTATCCCAACGCCAAATGGCATGTTTTCTTTTCTTAAAGAAATTTATATATTTAGATGTGAAAAAATAAAAAAGTTGTTCACGTGTAGTTGGGTGCTAAGTAACCTCCCAAATTTGGAAGTGTTAACTGTTGAGATATGTCACGGCATGGAGGAAATAATAGCATCAGAAATGGAATTCGTTGAAGAAGAAAGAATGGGTGGTAGTAACAGTAATACCATCCAATTCACTCTTCCCAAATTAAGGAAATTGGACTTGAGGTTGTTACCGGATCTGAAAAGTATTTGTGGTGCAAATAGAGTAATGGTGTGTGATTCTATTGAAAAGATTACAATCGATCATTGTCCAAAATTGCAGAGGATTCCTCTGTATCTTCCACTACTTGATGATGGCCAACCATCTCCTCCTCCCTCTCTTAAGGAATTCTTTATATCTTCAAGGGAGCAGTTGAGATCGGCGGAGTGGGATCATCCCAATGCCAAGTCTGTACTGGAGCCATTTATTACGCACTGGAGGCTCTGACTTGTATATCTCTCTCCTTATTTGCCTGACAAGAATGGTATGTAACTCAATAAAGCTTCTCTCCTTTTATATTTCTATTGATTTCAAGCTCCTCTCTTGACAGTCTATTCAATTGGTGGAGAGAATCGTGAGATGCTCCTATTGCTACCATCAAAAGCAAGTAGCCACATCTGATTGTTTGTTGGTTAGTAGACATCTAGTGCATTTCAATTTCATATATAATCACGTACTATAAGCGGTTTGATTATCATTATTTCATTTACTCTGTTGAGGGAAAAGCGTTTATCTTGTCTCTCAGTCCTTTAGTTTATTATCTCAATGATTGAGAACAAATTCAATATAATCTGGATTTTTAATCGTAAGTTTCTGCTTTGTTTGGCTTCAGCTTGATCGCAATCCCATACGAGATGTCAACAACACAGTTGTGGCCTAGGTTTTCTCCCAAAGTTTGGTCTGCTGTATGCCACAATCCTTCATTTATTAGTATGCAAGTAAAGGAACGAAGGCAGGTGAATTCTTAGGATTCCGGGAAGATGTTGCTGCTTTCAAGAAAGGCAATGAGGAAGTTGGAGGAGAAGGTGTGAAAGAGGAAGAAGGGAAGATTACTAAACATATGTTTTATGAAGCAGCAGCTAATGGTATACTCTGTTCCTCATCTTATTTTCTGTTTATTGTTGTAAATTTGTGCATGTACCTCATCTCTTGAATTGTCTCTCTTTCTATGTCAAGTGAGTGGTTTTTTCAAGTACAGTCATGAGAATTTGGAGTTCTATTTTGCCAAATGAGATAAATTTCTTTCAATCTCTATTAGAATTTCGCTTCTTAGCTTTTTTTTGAACAAGGAATTTTAAATCATGTTCAAGGTCCAATGCTTTTTTGCAGTAGCACTTCCCTTCCTACTTCTGAGATTGGAACAAACACTACAATCTGGATTTTTAATTAGAATTCTGTGCTTTGTTTGGCATAAAAAATGCAGCTAGATCGCAATGCCATATGAGATCTAAGGATGACATCATTTACCAGCCAGCCACAACGGTACCTGAGGGTGATATTGCTAATGTGTAGCATGCCTGAGTGCATGATTGGCAACAACACAGTCATGACCTAGGCTTTCTCCCAAATTAACCACAACTTTGATCTAGTGTATGCCAAACAAGACTTCATTGATTACTATGCAAGTGAAGGAATGAAGGCAAGTGAATTCTCATAAACCCGTGAAGATGTTGCTGCTCTCAAGAAAGACTATGAGGAAGCTGGAGCAGAAGGTGTGAAAGAGTAAGAAGGCAAGATTACCAAGCAAATGTTTCATGAAACAGCAGCTAATGGTCTACTCTGTTCCTAATCTCATTTTTACTTCATCGGCTGTTTATTGTTGTAAATTTGTCCATGTAATACATCCCTTGATTTGTCTCTCTTTCTATGTGAAGTGAGTGGTTTTTCAAGTACAGTTGTGAGAATTTGGAGTTTTGTGTTTTACAATGAGATGAATCTCTTTCAATGTCTATTAGAATTTGGTATCTTAGCTCTTCTCGGGACAAAGAACTTAAATACTCAGGTGATTTCAATATCAACTATACTTTGCATATTTTCATAAAAAGAAATTGAATCACAATGGATGGTTGTGGAATTTGTCCACAAGATGGTTCACTTAAACATTCTACCTCTGCTTGTGTAGTTTATATCGAAAGGGAAAGAAAGAGTACAGAGAGGAGTTCTATGAGATAATCAGCTTATAACTATTTAGGACTAGTTTAACACTGTGATTGCGACTGAAAAAGTGCTGTAAAATGTCAATGCTTGGTACCAAGCCATGCATCAAATAACGTAGCATCTCACCTAAACCACCATCACTATCGCTCTTCTCAACAAGCGTCAGCTTTGCAGGAACTGATTTGTGTGATCTAACTCAGTAACAAATTCATCAGCAGTGGAGACTCCAGAGAAGTGTTATGAAGAAAAACGACTATTGTCTCTCAGCATAAAGAAATCCCCTGTCAGTGCTGTTTTAACATATAAAAGTGCAAGGTAGGTCAAGCTCGCATTTGTGGTTCAATGGAACCTATTCTCTACCATGTTAAGGAAAATCCCCCCTGTGGCAGCAGTAAGCCTTCCCAAGAAGTCATCTGTTTCTAAGAGAGAAGCAGCAGCAGAAATGGAAGCAAAAGGAGGAAAACAAGCAAAAATACAAAACCCAGGAAGGACAGGGTTACTGAAAAACATACAAATAAAAACACTTCTCATATATTGAAGTGTTACAAAGAGTTGAAAACTGGACCATGAGCATCAGCTAAGCCCCAGCAACAACCCTCCAAGCAAAAGGAGTGTATGGGGGAAAAATACAAGCAGGTTGTTTTCTTTTCCAACCTTTCGTTTTGCCATGTTGATATGAATTCTGGAGAGCATTATGATGCCCTCAATCCTTTAAAAGATGATAGTATTATATCAATGGCAGTACCTCCTCATTATGTTACCTTCTCCACACCTCAAATTAAGAAAATCAAAGGCATCACTGCAGTGAGATCAAGCTTTCAGACAAACATAAATGGCAAAGTTACATGCTGTCCTAATCAGTAAGAGATGTTTGCACACTATTGCTCTGGAATTTTGTCCTTCAAATATTTCAGCACAGCTTTGGTTCCCTTGTCCAAAATTGCCCTCCTGATGCTGCAAAATGAAGGTAAACAGAAAACCAGATACCAGTTCAAGAGTTAGGCTCTGTTAGAACAGAAACAGAAAACATGAAACTGAAATAAGTTCGGGAAACTTCAATGCTTCTCTGTTGAAGTATTTAAAGTTTTGACATTATCTACAGCTTAGAAGTAGTACTTTTTTTTCTGCATTATTTCTTTCTATCAATAACAAAACCACAAAGTTTATACAATGAACCACAAAATATAAATTTAAAGAAAATACAGCGGTAATTTTCAAAATGCAACATACCTTCTCAAAGGATTTCCATCAAGTCTCAAAACCTGGAGGCTTGGTTCAAGCAAACCCTGGCGAAAAGAACCATTATCTAAGAACAGTGTAATGATATATAATCTGAAGAAAGACAACAGTAAAAGAAACCCACACACAACCAACAAAATCAGAAAGGTAGTACAGGGGTTTTCTAATTCTGACCAGCTCTGGAGGAAGTGCTGAAATGTTATTGTCAGACAAGTCCAGTTCAGTGAGAGATGTAAGGCTGTTAAGTCCCTGCAAATGAATCAACAAAAAGGGGTAAAGACTAAATTACAGTTGATGTGTCAAAAGATAGAACAACAGACAGAAAACGATTCACTGCAGGCCAACAATTAGCGACAACAACACAATGAAAACTGGTATATGTCTTATAACAAACTGTAACATGTTTAGGTCAATCCAGTATTGAGACACTGATTGATAATTATAGGCCATAACTACAAAGTGATATGACTATGAGAAGCATAATCATCTTCTTTAGCATGTGAAAGCCCTAGGTTGAAAGCTATAATTCTTTCCAGATGGGATTTATACAAACCACTGCACTCTAAGGATGAAGGAACACCAAATCAATTTCATCACTCAATAAATGACTGGAAAACAAATTCAACTTCACATAACTGTAAGAACATTCACATGTGATCAATAAAGAAACCAAGTAGTTATAGCAGTTATGTAGTGGATGTTACTACAAGAACCATTAGTGAAGACAGTTTATGCCAAATAATAAAGTCATGCAACAGATGCTAACAATCATACAAAACTTATTTGTATGCAGAACTCATAATAAGAGGCTCAGCCTAAAAGAATATCTAACCTCCGGGATTGATTGAAGGGAATTTTGGCCCAAGTCTAGGATTTGCAGTTGACATAAGCTCATTATCTCTGACAGGACTTCTCGAAGCTGCACTCGTCTGTCATGTCAACATAGAAGTAAGACAAATAGCAAATGTTGCACAAAAAGCAAAAACATAGATCATTTTGCAGAAATTACCGTGATAAACAAATCAATGCTTTTGTACTTTTGCAACTGAACATGCATCTCACTGTTTTCACTGCACTGACCTCAAATAAAGCTCCTTCAAGTGTGGTAAGCTAGAAAATGCTGGATTCTCTGGTAATGAAGCTGCATTACCACTTAGATCTAGTATACGGAGCATAGAGATTGCTTGAAATCCATCGGATGGAATCTATAATCAAGTAAATGAGAGATTGTTCAGGTCATACAGATGGAAATACGAACATGCATGTGTTGAGATACAGAAACAAGTATTGACATCAAGTTAGTTTGTCCAAATATTGCCCTGAAAGTTTTACGTAAAGCAAATCTAGCCTTGCAGCAAAGACAAGCATCAAAGAAATTGAAATATGCAAACCATTGCAGTGGTTTAAATATCTTATAACCTGACCAATCTTGCAGTAATTGATTGTTTCCATTTTCTTAGACAGCAATACTGGTGGTTATCAATTCAATCATCTGATGCATCAACCACCTTTAGATTGATGAGCCATTATTGACAGAACACAGTATTTGGTACCTTAACCAACTGGGCATATTTTTTTTTATTTTCCACATATCTAGGAGGCAATCATGAATTAGACTATTTAGTGCGTGCACAAGCATGCATTCCTCCCAAAAGAAAAAAAACATTTTGAGGGACAAGAAACATTTTAGAAAACACACTCTTCATTTCAAATGTCTTCCACATGATCTCATGTTTATTGTACAAGAAAGAATTTTTATTCAAACCTGCTTACCTGCCGTAGTGGATTATTGTCCAGCTTCAAACAAGAACGATTGGAAAGTGACTTCAAAATTGCAAACGGCCATTCTTTAATATTGTTCCTCGATAAAATCAAAGTCTGCACATTCAAATATGAGTTACCATAGAGTTGCAGATCATCAATTAAACCAGATAACAGTCTAAGAAAGCCAGACAAGTTTGCTTCCCAACTCAGCCAATCTGTCATTGGTTAAAACTCAAGAAGAAGATCATCCATCATACATCAGGGATGAATTCTAAAACTACATGCCCACAGAATTGATCTCACAAGCAAACATCCTATGGAAGCTTCAAGCAACAATATATATGTCTTTTATCCCAATTCAGAAACATGGATACACAAATCATTTTACTTCATCACAAGCGAAGTCCATACTTCTAGAAGAAATGATAATTAGAGGGCAAATACCTGAAGGGATAAGCATGAGGAAAGTTCAATTGGCAGCTCTTGGATGGAATTTCTGGAAAGGTTAACTTTAATAATTTCACCTGATTCCCATACTTCAGATGGGACAACACTTAATCCCATGCAGTCCAGAGAAAGTTCCTGAAAGTACATGTACAAGAAACTTTAGTTGTTAAATTGGATACAAAGAACTTAGAGAGTGAATTTGGATATAAATTGTCGAAAATGATGTAGAAAACATATTAAACTAACAAAGATTTAGGGCTTATATGTAATTGAGAAAACATTAGCTATGGAATTTCAAATCAATCTTCCATTTAAGCAGTATTTCAAATTCAAAATTTAGTGAAGATTCAATGAATCTCTGGATTTATTCAGAGCTATAAAAATCTTTTCTTTTTTAATTTTAGCGTACACCATTAAACTAAAATTGAAAAAAGTCCAAATGCATCATTTCAAAATCAATAACCGAAAGACAAAGTGAGTAAATTCTATGCTTTCTGCCAGGAAAAAATAATCATCAAGAAGCTGAAAGATATGCAATTTGTACAAAGCATGCAACACTACATCATGAATCAAATTCAGAACCACAGACCCAACTTTTAATGGCAGATTCTCAATTTCCCAACCCTTAACATCTGAACAAACCCCATGAGTTCATTTCTTTCTTAAGCTTATGCATCGAGTATGATCCCTATTTTTCTGGATCTGTGTATCCTCTAATGCAAACTATGTTCCAATGAAAGGACAAGTATCCACCAATGTCCTCAAACAGAGAGCTAGATGGTAGTAATAAGTTGAACCTATCTATTACATTCTACATCCACAGTAACAAGATCACAAACAAAATACACACTTTACTCTGATAGAAGATCAGACTCAAATCTTAAAACAAATTTTTAGGTTGATATGGTAAAGGAGATACCTTTGAAGTGAGAGACAATCGAGCTACCATAATAACTACTTCCTCTTTGGCAGGAGTTTTCACTTCTGAATCTACAATAAAAGCTTCATTATTATTATTTGAAACAACATATAATACAGAACCAGATATCATGGCTATTTGAAATTTGATCAAAATTTCAAACACCACTAGCAGTAAGGAGGAGGAAGCAAGAGAGATGCCAGAAAGACTATGGACTAAAAGGATATTATGTTGAATGTGCATTGTGAACTAATATACCTTCACCCTCAGAAAGTCTACTTCTAAGATATCTCAATAAAGCAGGTGTAGGTCCATTAACCTGTGAACTGCAGGGGAAAATAAACATCAGTTGGTAAAGCCATGAACTTATACAACAAATAACTCCCTCAACGCCTCAAACCTTCTTAGAGTTCGCAAGGGGTTGCCTAGACAAAACATCAAATTAGATCGCCTAAAATACGTTCATCATGAATATCAAAGAATCAAACATATTTACATTGTTTTTTGCCACCTAAACGTAAATGAGGACAAGTAGAAAAAAAAAACGATATGTTCAGTGAAAATATATGCTTTTGCTGCGTCATCAGAGCATCATGTGCTATGCATTCCTAATAAAGATATGCCAGAATTGAATGAATTGAATACTTATTTGCAAGCTTTGCATGGTCAAAGACAACCACCAAGTCGGTACCAGATTAGTATGAGTCATTATCAACAACCAGGGGTCCCGGGACCCAGTTGGGAGAAAACCATTGAATTAAATGGTTGTAAAATCTATAAAGCTGGTGTTAACTTCCCCTCCGATCTTCAGCAATTGAATATTGTTAGGGTTATTGTTGATTTCCCAGAAGAAGAGGTATTTTTTTCGTGGTTTATCCAAACGCCAAACGGTATGTTTTCTTTTCTTAGAGAAATTAATTTTTTTTTTATGTCAAAAACTTAAAAAGTTGTTCACGTGTAGTTGGATGGTAAAAAATGTCCAAAATTTGGAACTGTTAGGTGTTGAGTACAAATCTAACCCGCAGATTTAGTTTATTTGATATGAACGAGTCCAACCAGCTTAAATATGAAGGAAAAGATAAGAGAAAATTTCTGCAGTTGAAAGTAAACAAGATGTCAAGATCCAAAGACCAAAAGTATGTTGCATTTATGGTAAATAAAAACGGGTAACGAACCTGAGCAATTCAAGGAATAATGGAATAAGGACGGATCTTCAGAAGGCAAATAGAGAGAGAGAACTTGGGAGGGCGCAAACTGAGATGGTAAAAACCATACAGAAAGAGTCAACTCAACCCCAGAAAAGGGTATCCCTTAGAAATAGGAATGGTGAGGTGGTTGCTTAGGAGAGTTTTGGTGGAATATTACTTGGATCCACTCATATGCAATCGAATCAAGAAACCGGGAAATTTGGGTTCCTATTAATCCCCCTCCTTTTGTTTTTTTAATCTATAGTTTTGTGCATTGTTTTTTTGCTGGCTTTTGTGGAATAGTTGTGCAAATTTAGTGAAATCGTGATTGTTTTATGGTTCGGACTTTCTTGGGTCACCATGGTAGAAAACGGGGGTGTTTACATTTAGGTGAGTGGTAAATGTCAGAATCAACCTTAGGGAGGCCAAGAAATATGACCAGAAATTTGAAATAATAGCATCAGAAATCGAATTCATCGAAGAAGAAGGAATGAGTAGCAGTAACAGTACTACCGTCAATATACTCTTCCCAAATTAAGGATATTGAAATTGTGTTTTTAACGGGAACTCAAAAGTATTTGTAGTACAAATAGAGTAATGGTTTGTGATTCTCTTGAAGAGATTCTTCCCCCGCTTGATGATAGCCAACCATCTCCTCCTTCTTCTCTTAAGCAAATCATTATATCTACAAAGGAATTGTGGAAATCGGTGGAGTGGGACCATCCCGTTGCCAAGTCTCTATTGGAGCCATCTTTACAAGGTTGAGCTGATTTGTATATCTCTCTCCTTATTTGCCTAACAACAGTGGTACGTAACTCAACAAAGTATCTCTCCTTTTCATATTTCTTATATTATGTTAATTGATTTCAAGCATCTCTCTCTCCCTTTTCTTTTTTTTTTTTTTGAAAGATGAGAATCTTGTGATGCTTCTATTGCCACCATCAAAAGCAAGTAGCCACATCTGATTGTTTGTTGGTTAGTACACATCTAGTGCATTTCACTTTCAAATATAATCATATACTATAAGTGGTTTGATTATCATTATTTCGTTTACTCTGTCAAGGGAATTAAGCATTTATCTTCTCTGTCAGCCCTTCAGTTTGTTATCTCAATGATTGTGATGCATCTTTTTCTCCAGGATTTCAACTGGTTTTAAGGTCCGATTGCCAATTTAAAGTAGTTGCAATAGCACTTCCGTTCCTGCTTCTTGCTAAGGTGTAGCATGTCGTGTGTGCATGATTGGCACCAATGCAGTGTGGCCTAGGTTTCTCTCAAATTAACTACAAGTTTGATCCAACGTATACCAAACAAGACTTCATTGATTAGCATGCAAGTGAAGTAATAAGGCAAGTGAATTCTTAGAAACCCATCAAGATGTTGCTGCTCTCAAGAAAGACGATGAGGAAGCTGGACCGGAAGGTGTCAAAGGGGAAGAAGGGGTGATTACTAAACATATGTTTCATGAAGCAGCAGCTAAGGGTCTACTCTGTTCCTCTTCTCATTTTCGGTTTATTGTTGTAAATTTGTGCATGTACTTCATCTCTTGAATTGTCTCTCTTTCTATGCCAAGTGAGTGGTTTTTCAAATATAGTTGTGATACCTTGGAGTTTTATTTTTTTCCATTGAGATGAATCTCTTTCAAAGTCTATTAGAATTTTGTTTCTTAGCTCTTCTCTGAATAAGGAATATAGAACCATGCATGCTTAAGGTCCAATTCTTTACTCAGGTGATTTCAATATAAACTAGCTATACTTTCATATTTTCCTTAAAAAAAAATTAATCTTAAAGTTGGTTATAGAATTTGTCCACAATATGGATCTTGTCATAAATAAAAAAGGGAATTTCTGCTTGTTAATTTAATATTAAAAGGGGAAAGAAGGACAGCGAGGAGTTCTAGCTCATAACTTATTTATGAGATAATTAATCAACTTATAATTTACTGTAAAATCAAATATTAAATTTGTTATAATAGATCAGCCTACATTTTACTCTAAAGGGCATTCGAATTTTACTTTGACAATTTTGTTAGTGCTACCAAGGCAAAAAATAGCCCAGTTTGTAATTTATAAATGGAATTTTGTTGATGGTCGGACGGATCTCAATTTCTTTCAGTCACTGATTGAAGGGAAGGAGAGCAAATTTTACAACATTTGGTGATCCTACGCCTTAATATGTAATTTGCTTACGAAACGTTTGAACTCTTAAAAGCTGATGAGTGTTGTGATATAAGGCCAAAATCAGCAAACATATTGGTTGATTTCATAAACATCCATTTGAAAGCAATTACTTGCCAGCACATGAGAAGAACATATTGTCATTTAAGCTGATCAGCTTATTCTTTTAAGCTGCCATACACAGTTTTGCCTCTTTCTGAGTTTTTTAACTGGCAATTTGCCACTTTTATTGCCAAAGCCCACAAAATTGAGGCTGTTAATCTCTTCCCCTAGTTGAGAATGGACTACCATCTCCTCCTACTTCTACTTTTGGAGGCTCAGTAGCGTTGTTTTTAATTATATGTCACTATTTGGCTAAAAAATATTATGTAACACTGCATCAATATCTTTACCAAATGATTTTCATTGCCATCTTGTACCTTTTATTTCTCTATATTTCTCAAGTCTAGTAATCTGATATGGCTTGTTAAACGGAAAAATCAATCAAGGAACTAACAACAGAAGTGTGATGCTGAAGCTCCATCAAACAACAGAGCACTTCATTTCCTGTCTCCTTATAGACTAGACTGAATTCATTAGATTACAACCTATTTCATTTTGAGCATTCTCAAATCTTTCTATATCAGCAACAAGAAAAGAATTCAAGACTGGGGTACTTAATTTTCAATTTTCAGGTTGGACTAATTCTCTTTCTAAATTATAAATTCTGACTAATGTAATAAGTCTATTACAGGACACTTAAAAGGGGAATCTATCATACAAAATTGCATAATTTAGATAAATATCCTAAAGAATTAACAGTAACATAAGCTGTCTTAGTCAAGAAGACCCTTCATACCAGTGTTAGTACTTGTGAAAGATGGGAAGTGAGGTCAATAATGGAGAAGTAGGAAAAGTGATTCTCTCAGGCATGATAATTAAATTGCTGCCCCATAATCCACTTATGCCTCTTTCTTTCTCTAACTTTTTAATATTTTATTTCTCCACAAACACAATGGATGAACTTTAATTGCTTCATCTTTCCTTTCTGCTCAATTTGCACCTAACTTTTCTTTTGACAAAGTAATTTAATTGCATAAATTATATCCTGGATTCTTCTAGGGTGCTTTCTTTTTCCTAAGCAATTATAGTAGCTTAAGAAAAATGAAGCAGTATTCACTCTCACTTTTCCATCTCTATATTATTTTAAACTAGCTTTAAGGGAAGTGACCCCGAAACCAATGTCATGACTTATTATTGTTGTGAAACAGAAGACAAGAAAGGGCAATTCATATCAAACAGCTCCAAGGAAAGTGACTTATCATTCAGTATTTCTTTGATATATACACTCATTGTAGCAGGGTCAATAATTAGCAACGAAGTTTGCTTCCTGTCATCTGCCAGGCTTTTTGTTCACTGATTTCATCTATTCAAAGTCTTGCACAAGTATCATCCAAGCTAGGGCCTCCACACAGGTTATTTTTTTACTTTCGCTATTCCTCTTCTATGTATGCTTTTGCTTGCTTAAATCTGTTTCGGGCTTGTCATGACTTGTTCCTTATTCTCTGATTGAGTTCTTATGTATGTTCTTTTCCTTTGTCTCCATAATATTGACTTTAGCTTTAAACAATGAACTTATGGCATGTTTGATTAGGGGATGGAATACTATTTTTTTCTATTTTTTATTTTCTTTATATGAAATTATTTGCTTCAATGAATGATCATCTCAAGAGAGATCAAAATACTTATTACTGACTCTTTGAAATGGGTATTTCACCTAAACTGAAATAACATAAAAAATTATTGATAAAAATACATTTAACCAGATTCAAAAATTACTAACACATATAAAACAAACTCTTTTTCTTCATCTTTCTACTCATCTATCTCCCTCCTCTCTTTAAATTTCCTCTATCCTCAAAGGATACCAGAGGGTGGCGGTGGCCAACCAGGGCCACCATGGCCAGATCTAATTGCAAAAAGCACGATTTGACTCTCCTTGATCAGTTTTGGTCGTGAAAAATGTCGATCTAACGTTGCATGACCAAATCTAGCTGCAAGAAACATCAATCTGACACTCCATGACCAAATTTGACCGTAAGAAGCATGAATTTGGTGTTTCATGATCAAATCTAGTTGCAAAAAGTGTCTATTTGGTGCTCGATGTTCAAATCCGGTTGTAGAAGAATATATTGTCATGTCATTGACGTTGACTATAATCTATATTCATTCACTGCAAATTTGATCAACATATTCTTTTAAGCTGCCATACACAAACTTGTCTCTTTCTGTTTGTTTATTATCAAAATCGACAAAATTGAGGCAGTTAAATCTATTTTTTCAAGCAGTTAATCTACTTTTTAATACATCAAAGTTATCTCTTCCTAGCAACAATTGAAATTCAACACTGTCGATGATTTCATTTCATTTGTATTTTAATGGAGCCTAGCCTTAGCAACTTTCAACATTGTAAAATTAGGTGAGAAACCATGTCTCCAAAGGGAACCAACCAAATTCCAATATTATGTCAGATCAAATAGCAAAGGAAAAATTTGAACAATAATATTGGACATCACACATAAGGCTTTAATTTGCTTTTCCTACTTTTTTTTTTCTTTTCAATTTTTCCTTCTCAGATTCCTTTCTTCTCTCTTCTTTTCCTTCCTCATGTGCTAGTGGATTTCCTCATTCCCCCCTCATTTTTGGTTTGTGTAATTAATAAAAGAAAGATTTTGTTAATGTTCTTCTTAAAAAGGGTGTCTATAGCCATATGCATGGTCTAATCAATGTTAATTATTGGAACAAAAGAATGTCTTCAAATAAAGTTATAATATTAATAAAAAATAAGTTCTAGCATTATTATAATAATTTGCAAACTATTTTGAATTTATAGTAACAATTAGCAATCTACTTAAGTTCTTCATAATTTTTTTTAATTCTTGTACATAATTGACTCTCCATGATTGTTATTTTCTCTTAAAATTTTGTTAAATTTAAAAATTAAAATTAACACCAAATATTGGTATCTTGTCATGTTTTTCTTATGAAGCTTAATTTGTATGTATATATTTTCACTTTTTGTTTTCTTCCGAAGCTGCATTAATTTCCTATATTTTTCCAAAGAAATTGAATTGCTATAATTTGTTCCTTTATAGCTCTTATTGAATTTCTTTTACCTATGCTAAACGTATGATTTGATTGCTCTATGCATCTTCTTAATGGTAGCAGAGTTATATCATTAGCAAGGAAGATTTTTCAGTTGTCACTGTATTCGCAGCCTTCCTTCGCTGGTTTTCCTTCTGTTGGAGGTGTGATTTTCTCAAGTTTAGGTGAGTCAGCGCAGGCAGAAGAAAACCATTTCAGCGGCTCTTTTCTTAATTAAGGAACTTTGGTGGTTTTCATTTTCGGTGCTTTTGGTTAGTGCTGCTGCTTTCTTTCCGCGGTCACCATCTCCAAACAAGTTAGTCAGGACGGACAGGTATTTATTTAACTTCACATTCTATTTGTTGATTTAAGTCTCATAAACTGCAGCAAATTTATTTACAAGATTCCGTTTCATGCTTCTAATTAATGCCATATATTTCTTTTTTGTAATTAAGTCTGACACATTGCCATATTAGGGCAATATATTACTAAGTTTTATATGACACATTGCCATATATTACAAGATTCCTTTTCATGCACCAATTGATTTCTCTCACTGACTTCATATTAGGGCTTTCGTTTGCTACCGCTTTTTCTTGTCTAGTTAAGGTCTCTAAACAACAAGCAGTGTATATCAGCAAGTCAAAGGTGGGTACTTTTAGCTTTCCGTTCTCTGCAACTTGATTTTAAGTTTTATGTACTGCAACAGAGCCGCTTACTAAATTCTTTATCATGCTTCCAATACAATATATTAGAAGTGAAACTTGAGAATACTTTTGCAAGTAATCTTGAACATGGATAGCTGTTCTTATGGATGAAAGGATAGGTACGGTATTAGAAGGGAAGTGATAATCTCATGTATAGTGGCAGTAATCAATCAAGTTCAAAGGGATTACGTTTCTCTAGATGAGGTTTCCAGGTTGACAAATGACAAAATAAGAGCAACCAACATCTATTCAGTGTTTCAGCAAATGATGTTTAAGAGAAGGGTGATAAAATATCTAGGATTGATTTTGGGGTTGCATTAAAAAACCTTATTCATTAAGTAGAATGTTTAAAATTAAATGAATGAAATTTTGCCATTTAGTATTAAGACAAATTTCAAGAATCATATTCCTTTTTTATATCAGCAGTGAGGCAGGGAAGAAACATTTGAACTTCCCACTGTTTGATTCTTTTTTATTTTCATAAAATGCAAGAAAATTGCATATCTGGTTCCAGTATATATGCGCTCTTCATGTAACATTTTGTCTGCGTTGTTTAGGCACACAAGATTTGGCTCAAGAAGCTTTCTGGTTATCAGTTTCTGAACCTTAATTTGTTCACTACTTCACTTCTCCGCTCTGCTTAGGATCTCGCAAATATCAGAGCCAGTGAGGACAGGTACTTCTAACTTCCCATATCTGTTCGTTTAATTTGATTCTCATTAACAGCAAGAAAGTTTGTTTTTTCTGTTATATTTCATGCATTTATGCTGATGTTTTGATATATTATTTCAGTCTACGTACATCCAAATGCTTCAGCAATTCTCCACTTAAGAAAACATTAAAATGTCATAATCTTTAAATGGATTGAACCTGGAAAGTGAGATACTGTTCCAACACATTAGTTATTTGAAAATTACAAAACAGAAGAGCATCTCAACATATCGACATCAGGCGGTTTAATTCTTTGAACATAGAAACAACAATCATCTGCAGAAGCTATTTTCATGTATTTATGTTCATCATTTTGATGATATCTAATTACCTACAATTACACTTCAGGATCACATGTTTTTGACTTCTACAGTGATTTTCTTCCCTCCTTAACGGCCTATGCAATTATATATATAAAAAAAAAACAATAAATTTTGATTCACATCTTTGATATCCAACTTGTCTAATTGATATAAGCAGTATGTATCAAAGAAAACAATGCTGCTTACAAGTTTATTGAGTTTACTTTATTTATAAGTGGCTATGATTATGTGGATAAAATCTACCAAAATATATTATTACGTACTGCCCCATGGGGAAGTAGAATTATTCCTCCCTCGTTCTCTAACTTTTTCACATTTTATTTCACTACAAACACAATGGATGAGCTTTGATTGCTTCATCTTTCCTTCTGCTCAATTTGCACCTAACTTCTCTTTTGACAAGGTAATTTAATTGTATAAATTTATCTTGGATTCTTCTCGGCCGGTGCTTTCTTTTTCCCAAACAATTATAGTAGCTTAGAGTTTTCCAAAACTATTCACTCTCTCTTTTTCATCTTTATATTATTTTTATCTTTGGTAACATTAATTAATCAGAATTTTTACCTTATATCATAAATTCATCTTACCATAAGTTTCATATAAATATTTTGGATTTTTCTTCTTTTTCCTTGTAAATTTTCTTGCCAATACTACTAAATCTAAAGACTTTTGCACATAAGGTTTTCACTTTATTAACAATACTGATTTTCCTTTTTAATTATATGTCAGTTAGTTTCTTCTGCTTAGAAAGTTTGTGCTTAACAAGGAGGCAAGGAGGTTTGTGGATCATTTTAATTGACCTTTGGGCATCTTCTTTCCAAATAATTTGGAGACGAGACCAGGTATCTTGAATGTCATTCTACTCTCTTAATGTTTTTCCTATAATTATTTCTTAAATATCTTTTGTGGGATATAATGTTGTTTTCATAAGTTTTCTTGTTTTATTTATCTTATCAAAAAGATATACCACAAGCTTGTTGTGTTCCTAAGCTTCCTTAATTATATATAGCTGATATTTAATTTCTGGGTCTTTGAAGTGTATAGTTACTGAAAATTGGCTTTTTTTCCATTCTTTTATTAATACTGTAATTATTTAAGAATTTGTGATGGTTATCTACAGGAAAAAAAAAGAAATAAATCATTTAGTATCAATTTTTGAACCTCTGTTCACTACTTCTCCACTCTGGTTAGGATCAGAGGCAGTCAGTACAGGTACTTTCAACATCCCATATCTGTTTCTTTTGATTCTCATTAACAGCAAGAAAGTTTGTTTCTTTTGTTATATTGTGGAAAACATATCTGTTTCTTTTGATTCTCATTAACAGCAATGAAGTTTGTTTCTTTTGTTATAGTATTGAAAATTGCAAAGACGGAAGAGTGACGACAAGGTGTTGCGAAAACACTAATCCTGACGAGGTTTGAAACCCTGCTAAGATGAGTAATGGCCAAAATCTCACTTTAGTTGGCCAAACCAAAGATACCAAAATCTCTTATTCTTTTGAAAAGAGCTTAGATAAAATAAGCACTTCTGCTTACTAAAGAAAATATTCTTTATTTAATCTCAATTTGAATGTGTCTAACAATTAAGCAAAGAGGGCTTTATATAACTATTCTTAAGGAATAGAGTCTTCTTACTTTCCCCTGTGAAATTATTACAATTCTTAAATAGATAAGAAAATAACCTAACTTAAACTTTCTTAGAGTATAAATAAAGTAAAAAAGAAAACTAAATCTAACTTAATGTGCAAGTAACTTAAATATTATACTCCTTTATCAAAGAGTATCTCAACATATCCACACCAGGTGGTTTAATTCTTTGAATACAGAAACAACAATCATCTGCCATTCATTTGAAAAGTTGTTTTCATGTATTTATGTTCATCATTTTTATGATATATAATTACCTACAATATAATGTACCATTTGGTGTTATGTAGGCACCTGCAAGCATGGATTTTGTTCTGCATAAGGGTGATAAACACTGGGACAACCATAGAAGCCTTGACCAGAACATGAAGGATCTAAAAAGAAAATTGGAGGATTTAAATGCCTTTAAGGAAGACACTGAATCAAAAATGAAGGCAGAACTGCAACCTAGGAAGAAACTCAAGAAAGAAGTTCATCTATGGCTGGGAAATGTTGAAAGAATAAATGATGAGATACAAAATCTTGAACAAGAAGTTGAGGAAAGCACAGCTATCTTACGTGGATTTCACACGAAAAATGTTTTAAAAAAGAAACAAGGAATTGAGGAGCTTCTTCAACAGGGTAAGTTTGATCAAGGTTTGGTAGTCGATGACCTTACGTGGATTGGACAAGCTTTGTCAACAACAAATTTAGTTGGGAAAGCTGCAGAGAACTGTATGGAAGAAATTTGGACATGCTTGATGGATGATGATATTGGAAAGATTGGTGTTTGGGGAATGGGAGGATTGGGTAAAACGACAATCATGAAGATCCTCAACAACCAACTTTTAAAAAAGATTAAAAAGTTCAACATTGTTATATGGATCACCGTATCAAAGGAGATGAACATCTCCAAAATTCAAAATAGCATCTTGCTTCAAATGGGAGTAGTTCTTCCTGAAAATGAGGATGAAACAATAAGGGCAGGAATGTTATATGAAATGTTGACTCGAAGGGGCAGGTATGTGTTAATTTTAGATGATTTATGGGACAAACTTTCTCTTGAAGAAGTAGGAATCCCCGAGCCTTCTAACGGGAGTAAGTTAGTGGTAACAACTCGGATGTTGGATGTGTGTCGTTATTTGGAATGTCGAGAAGTTAAAATGCCTACTCTTCCAGAACACGATGCATGGAGTTTGTTCTTGAAGAAAGTAGGTGGAGATGTTTTGAAAAATGAAAGTCTACTACCAATTGCGAAATCTATTGTTGCGCAATGTGCTGGTTTGCCGTTAGCTATTGTTACTGTAGCTAGCAGTATGAAGGGCATAACAAATGTTCATGAATGGAGGAATGCACTAAATGAATTAACTAGATCTGTAAGAGGTGTGACTGGGTTAGATGAAAAGGTACTTCGGCAACTTCAATTTAGCTATGATCATTTAGAATGTGAAAGAGTCCAGCATTGCTTCCTCTGTTGTGCATTATATCCTGAAGATTATAATATCTCTGAATTTAATCTAATAGAACTTTGGATTGCTGAGGGGCTTGTAGAAGAAATGAATAGCCAACAAGCAGAGTTTGATCAGGGGTACACCATATTAAATAAACTCAAAAATAATTGCTTGTTAGAACATGATGAATTTACCGAATGTGTGAAGTTGCATGACCTCATGAGAGACATGGCGCTACGCATCACGAGAACACGATTCTTGGTAAGAGCCGGTCTGCAATTGAAAGAGATACCACATGGGCAAGAATGGACAGAAGATTTAGAAAAGGTTTCCTTGATGAAAAATGCAAACTTACGAATTCCATTACAAATGTCACCGCCAATATGCCAGATGCTCACAACTTTATTATTGTCCGATTGCTTAATAGTGAGTATTCCAGATTGTTTCTTTGAGCACATGAAGGGACTCAAAGTTCTTAACCTTTCTGAAAATAATTTTACAATTTTACCAAGTTCCATCTCTAACTTGGAAGCTCTCACTGTATTATTGCTAAGAGCATGCAATTATTTAGAAAAGGTGCCATCTTTCTCAAAACTTGAAACTTTAAAGAAGTTGGATCTTGAAGACACGGGAATCATTAATCTCCCGCATGGGATGGAAAGGTTGGTAAATCTCAATTTTCTTCATCTGTCGGTGGAAGAAGTCCCTAGTGGAATATTATCAAAATTCTCATGCCTGCGAGACTTAGGGCTAAGTTCTGCATTTGTCAGAGGAGAAGAGATAGGTGAGTTAAAGAAGCTGGAGTTCTTTGAAGGGAGGTTTTATGACTTGAATGAATTGAATACTTTTGTGCAAGCTTTGCAGAGTCGAGGACAACAGCTTTTTCGATACAACGTGGGTGTGGGTGATAAAAATTTCTATGGTTTCTGCGAATGGGATAAATACATTGAATTATCTTCTTCCCATCCAATCTGTAGAAATGGTGTCAAGTTCCCATCCGATCTTCAGCAATTGACAATTAACAATGGCATTGTTGATTTCCTAGAAGAAGAGGTGTTTTTTCCATGGTTTATCCAAATGCCAAATGGCATGTTTTCTTTTCTTGAAGTAATTGATATAGATGAATGTGAAAACATAAAAAAGCTGTTCACGTGTAGTTGGGTGCAAAGTAACCTCCCAAATTTGGAAGTGTTATCTGTTCAGGGATGTCACCAAATGGAGGAAATAATAGCATCAGAAATGGAATTCGTTGAAGAAGAAAGAATGGGTGGTAGCAACAGTAATACCATCCCATTGACTCTTCCCAAATTAAGGATATTGAACTTGGAGTTTTTACCTGAACTGAAAAGTATTTGTGGTGCAAATAGAGTAATGGTGTGTGATTCTATTGAAAAGATTAGAATCTATAATTGTTCAAAATTACAGAGGATTCCTCTGTATCTTCCACTGCTTGATGATGGCCAACCATCTCCTCCTCCCTCTTTAGAGAAAATCTTTATATTTCCAGAGAAGAAGTTGAGATCGCTGGAGTGGGATCATCCCAATGCTAAGTCTGTACTGGAGCCATTTTTGAAGTCCTACAAACGCTGAGATCCTGGCGAATCAAGCGACTCACTTCGTGAATCAGATCGTGAATTACATTATGACTCACTTCCTGAATCAGATGGAAGTCTGCCTAATGATGGCCAACCATCTCTGGCTCCTTCTCTTAACCGAATCCTTTTATCTTCAGGGGAATAATGGGATTCGGTAAAGTGGACCATCCCAATGCCTAGTCCCTATTTGAGCCATTTAGTACGTATTGGAGGCTCTGATTTGTATATCTCTCTCCTTATTTGCCTGACAAGAATGGTATGTAGCTCAATAAAGCATCTCTCCTTTTCATATTTCTTATATTATATTGATTGATTTCAAGCATCTCTCTCTTGATAGTCTATTCAATTGGTGGTGAGAATCGTTAGATGCTCCTATTGCTACCATCAAAAGCAAGTGGCCACATCTGATTGTTTGTTGGTTAGTAGACATCTAGTGCATTTCAATTTCGTATATAATTACATACTATAAGCGGTTTGATTATCATTATTTCGTTTACTCTGTCGAGGGAAAAGCATTTATCTTGGATCTCAGCCCTTTAGTTTGTTATCTCAATGATTGAGAACAAATTCACTACAATCTGGACTTTTAATCGGAAGTTTCTGCTTTGTTTGGCTTCACAAATGCAGCTTGATCGCAATCCCATACGAGATGTTGTCAACAACACGGTTGTGGCCTAGGTTTTCTCCCAAAGTTTGGTCCGCTGTATGCCACAATCCTTCATTTATTAGTATGCAACTGAAGGAACGAAGGCAGGTGAATTCTTAGGATCCCGTGAAGATGTCGCTGCTTTCAAGAAAGGCAATGAGGAAGAAGGGAAGATTACTAAACATATGTTTCATGAAGCAGCAGCTAATGGTATACTCTGTTCCTCATCTTATTTTCTGTTTATTGTTGTAAATTTGTTCATGTACTTCATCTCTTGAATTGTCTCTCTTTCTATGTCAAGTGAGTGGTTTTTTCAAGTATGGTTGTGAGCATTTGGAGTTTTATTTTGTCAAATGAGATAAATCTCTTTCAATCTCTATTAGAATTTTGCTTCTTAGCTTTTTTTTGAACAAGGAATTTAAAATCATGTTCAAGTGAGTGGTGCATTTCAATTTTAAATATAATCATACAGTATAGGTGATCAGATTATTAATATTTCGTTTAGTCTATCTAGGGAAAAGTATCTATCTTGTCTGTTAGCCCTTTAGTTTGTTATCTCAATGATTATGATATATCTTTCGATTGCCAATTGAAGGTGATTGCAATAGCAGTTCCCTTTGTGCTTCTGTGATTGAGAACAAATTCACTACAATCTGAAGACTACAACTGAATTTTGTACTTTGTTTGGCGTCACAAATGCAGCTTGATCGCAATCCCATTCGAGATATTGTTAAGGTGTAGCATGCCTGGGTGCATGATTGTCAACAACACAGTCGTGGCCTTGGTTTTCTCCCAAATTGAGCACAACTTTGATCCGATGTATGCCACACAAGCCTTCATTCATTAGTATGTAAGTGAAGGAACGGAGGCAGGTGAATTCTTAGGAACCCGGGAAGATCTTACCGCTTTCAAGAATAACTATGAGGAAGTTGGAGCGGAAGGTGTGAAAGAGGAAGAAGGGGAAGATTACTAAACATATGTTTCATGAAGCAGCAGCCGATGGTCTACTCCTTTCATCATCTTATTTTCTGTTTACTATTGTAAATTTGTGCATGTACTTCATCGCCTGAATTGTCTCTCTTTTTATGTCAAGTGAGTGGTTTTTTCAATTACGTTTGTGAGAATTTGGAGTTTGTGTGTTTCAATGAGATGAATGTCTTTCAATGTCTATTAGAATTTTGTTCCTTAGCTCTTCTCAGGGCAAGGAATTTAAAACCATGTTCAAGATCCAATTCTTTACTCAGGTGATTTCAATATAAAACTGTACCTGCATATTTCCATAAAAAAATTGAATCTTAAAGATTATTGTGGAATTTGTCCACAGTGTCATTAAAGAAAAGGAATTTATGTTTACTTAAATATTCTTGTCTTCTCTGTTTCGAGATTTTTTTCACAGAGATTTGTTTGTTTGGTTAAGGGGCTGCTATGTTTTTTTTCTAAGGCAGTCACGTTTTTTTTTTTAAAGACGTGCTTGATGAAACCTTGCGTTTTTGCTAATTTTTTGTACAGCACAGGTCTTTAGGATAAGAATTGAGAGCCTTATTATTTTTCCGCTGGTTCAGTTTAGGAAGGGAAATTGCAATCGAACCTTATGCGAAGCAATTTCTGATTGCAAGTGTATCTCCTCTTTTTTGCACAAGCTTGATGTTTCATGCCAGTTGAAGTCTTTAGAAAACAGTCAAAGACTTTGGATGGCATAGTGACTTGGTGTTAATAAAATTACCTTTCAAAAACAAAAATGCTGAAACTACTTTATAGCCCAGTTTGTAATTTATAAATGGAATTTTGTTGATAGTAGGACTGTTCCCAATATCCTTGAGTCACTGATTGACGGAAAGAAAAGCAAATTTTACAACATTAATTTTGCATACATATTTCTTAGACCGTGAAAAAGATGGATAGCAAAATTAAATACGCTATAAGTAACATGAAAACACTTAAGCCGCAATATGAAATAATTCCAATGTTGCATACAGTATTAGCAATAAAACATTTAAAAAAAAAAGACGAAGAATGAACTACATTGTCTTGGAATTCATCATTTTTCTGCTTTTCTTAATCCATTGACTCAGCTCTTTAATTCGAGCTCGAAATCATGTTTTAATCTAAATTTTGTTAATCCATTGAATCAGTTTACATTTGTTTGGTGCAAGATAATGACACACAATTATTTAATTTAATGGGAGTAAGACATTTTTTTTTTAAATTTTTAATCTTTGAACATTAAGTTTTCCTTCTTAATTGCCACGCCATGCTTGGCGGGGTCTCTTGGACTTTCTTCTAAACCAACTCTCCACATGGCAGTTACATTTCGAAAGTCTATACAGCATCATCAATCCTGGAAAAAGAGAGAATTTAACAACATTTTCCTCATCATACTTCCAATACAATATGCTTTTGGTCCCTATGTATTTTGCAAGTATTCCAATTGAATGATTCTTCAATCCTTAGAATACCTTCGGTGCATCGATTTAAAACTTACCTCACAGTCAAATTTTAGTGCTTGGTTGTATAAAATTAATATATTGGTTTATTTCATAAATCTCCATTTTAAAGCCGCTTGCTACAACATTTTAAAAATAAAAATTTTAAAGTTTCAAAGTTTTAATTATAAATTTTTAATATTTTAAAAGTAAAATAAAATAACCATATGGCAATTTTACTTATAAATTATTAACATTTTAAATAAAATATATATTTTTAATATTTTAAAATTTTAAAATATAAAAAGTAGAGAGAAAAAATAAAATAAATAATCATTAAATTTTCAATTAGAAACTTATTAATATTTTAAATAAATTGTCAAAAAAATATTTTAAATTGAAAATCATATATTACAATAAAAAATACTTTTGTCTTTTCATCGGTTATTCTTTTGTTATTTTAAACCTATTTTTAATAACCAAACATTAAAACAATATTATAATGACAATTTCATTTCATGAACCAAATTATAAAATATTCATATGCTATACTATTCCGACATAATAACTATTTTTTTCACCTCTATTATATATTCGTGAATCAAGCATGCCCTAAGGGGGCTGGGGGGTGAAGGAGAAGTGGAGGGAGAAAAGGTCTCAAATTATGAACGGTCGCTTTGAAGCTTGGTGATCTGATATTGTCAAAGTTATGAAATCCATTGACTTAGAATTCATCATTTTTTTGCTTTTCTTAATCCCATATTGACTTAGCTCTTTAATTCGAGCACGAAAGCATTTTAATTAAATTTTATGTTAATTCATTGAATTAGTTTAAATTTGTTAGGTGGAAGATAAGGACACACAATTATTTAATCTAATGGGAGTATGACATTTATTATTTCTTTACTGCTATTATTGGATGAACTAAATTTTCAATATTTTTCGCAGTGTTTTCCTTCTTAATTGCCACGCCATGCCTACAGGTGTTCCCTTGGACTTTCGTCTATACCCACGACAGAGTAGTTACCAATAAAAAAAACACTAAAGAAATTAATATAAAACAATCAATAGTTAATCCATTGATTCAGTTCTTTAATTTGAACAACTCGGTCACAATTCATTGCCTTTATTTAGAAGCAAATTAAACAGGTTCAAATGGACATTATTGTTTCTCTTCAACAGTGCCATTGTGAGATTAACCTGAGGCAATGGCTATCTGAATGTCAAAAAAAAAAAAAACAAAACAAAACAAATGCATTTTGTGGAAGTCGGTAGATTATAATAGGAGTATGAAAATTCTTTCACGTTGTTTTCCTTCTCAATTGCCACGGTATGCTTACAGGGAGTCGCTTGGACTTAATTTCTTCAGGCTGGCCTTCTTTCTTCTGTACCTCCCACAGGGTAGTTATATCTATCCTTAGTCAGTTTCCACTAGCCTGCAATTTGCTTCAATTCTTCCTTGTGCCACCAGGACCATAACAATTCACTCATATATTCATTTCTCTGGTCTTACTTTGAACCTGCCTTAGCACTTTATTTCGTTTCTCTTCGACCTTTTCTTCCCACTTCCTTTTTCCTTGATTGATTATCTATAAACACGATAAGGCACAGCTACCATTTCTTTCCTTTTACCAGTACTTGATCATTCAGTATTTCTTTGCTATATACACTTACTGTAGGTTTTATAGTTAGCAAGGAAGTTTATATCTTCTCCTCTGGTACCGTTAGGCCTTTTCTTCACTGTTGTTATCTGTTCAAAGTCTTGCGCGAGTATCAGCCAATCTAGGACCTCTAGACAGGTAATTTTTTGACTTCCGCTATTCTATTTCTTTGTATGCTTCTGCTTGTCACCACTTGTTCCTTATTCTCTGATAGAGTTCTTCTATTCTTTTCTATTGTCACCAAGATATTGACTTTAGATTTAAACTATGGGCTTAGGGTAATATCAATGGTATTGCAGTGAAACTAGTAACAATTAATATTAAGAGCTAATTACCCCTCCTGTGGAACTCCTGTTTGTAATTTATATATAGAATTTTGTTGCTTGTTGGACTGATCTCAATTTCCTCCACTCACTGTAATTTGTTTATTAAACTTTCATGCTTGGTCGGGGAAATGGGAATAGCCATTCTCCCTGTATTATTTATTCCCGTTGTTTGTTTTACGGAAAGATAATTTCTCAGAATAGTCTTTTCCAGAAAAGTCGAAACAGCCATTATCGACTTCTTCCCTCAGAATGACTATTCCACTTGGCTCAAATAGTATAAAAAAGTCATTGGACAAAATGCCCTTAACTAATTTTGACAATTACAAACCTACCTTCATTTTTCTCATTTTCTTTCTCTCTCTACTCATTTGCCTCTCTCCTTCTTTCTCTAAATTTCCTCCACCACCAGAGGATAGTAGAGGACAATGGCAACCAATTGATGCCAGCAAAACCAGACCTAGAGTCCACAGTAAGATCTGGCTGTGGGAAGTATCGATCTGGTGCTCCACGGCCAAATCCGATGATGGGAAGTGTCGATTTGGCACTCCACGATCAAATCTACCAGCAAAAAATGCCTAATTTGTTGCCCAACAGCCAAATCCTACTCGGCAACCAAGAAGAAAGAAAAGAAAAAAAGAAAAAATCAAAATAAAATAAAAATAAAAATTTAAAAATTTTAATTATAAATTTTTAATATTTTAATATTTTCAAAATAAAATAAAATAATCATATGAAGGCTTTACTTATAAATTATAAATATTTTAATATTTAAAAAATAAAAAATTAGAGAAAAAATAGAAATAAATAATCAAATTAAATTTTTAATTGAAAACTTATTAATATTTTAAATAAATTGTAAAAAAATTAAATATTTTAAACTGAAAATCATAGATTATAATAAAGGATATTTTTGTTTTTTCATCACTTATTCTTTTGTTATTTCAAAACTATTTTTACCAACTAAACATTAAAATAATATCAACCAAACTACATAATATTCATGTCCTATATTATTCTCACAGAATAGTTATTTTTTTTCCTCTATTCCGTATTCGTAAATCAACATGCTCTTAATTCTTAAAAGTCGATGAGTCTGGTGATAGAAGAGCAAAATCAGCTAGAATCGGTATGTAGCTAATAAGACAATGAAAGCAATTGGAAATGTTTATGCCAAAAGTGATTGTAATATCATAATCAGGGATAAAAGCAATAATTATCCACAATAATAATTAAGCGTCCAAGGCTTTTGAGTACCTCTTCAGCAGGTCAACAAAGAAAGAGAAGCTTCCTCTCCTTTAGTCGTTGTTAGGAACGAGCCATTACCATTGCAGAGTAAGATAGATATAACCTAGGATGAGCTTCGGTTGTGTTTCTAATGAAATGATTCTTGAATCTTAAAATTGCTTAGGTAAATCAAATTAAAATTGATCACAACAATTGGATTTCATTGCTTGATTGTTTCAAACATATTGGTTCGTTTCGTAAATATCCATTTGACATCAATTACTATTGTCCAGAACCTTAGAAGAACATATTCCCATTTAGTTGACAATAATCTACATGTATTCACTGCAAACTTGATCAACATATTCTTTTAAGCTGCCATACATTTCTCCCATACCCATCTTCCCTGAAACTGGACTCATTACACTAAATTTCTTCCTTCTTTGTTTCACTTATACTTACCACTGCATGAGCTTTGATACATAGACAACTTGCACACTTTTTGTCTTCTAGCATATCTATTCAGAGGAAAACGTGATTACTTTCAGAGAATAGAGTAGATATACTCCTCCATGAGCAAGTGTAGATGTAGATTTAGAATCCCTATAGTATTATGCAAGTATTCTAATTGAATGATTCTTGAATCTTGAGAATACTTTTGCAAGTGTTCTTGAACATCGATATCCGTTCTTATAGAGGAAAGAATAAGTACACTATTACAAGTGAAGTGCTGATCTCATGTATAGTGGCAGTAATCAATCAAGTTCAAAGGCCTTACATTTCTCTAGATTAGGTTTTCAGGTTGACAATTGACAAAATAATTAAGACTTTTTGAGCATCTTTATTGCCTTATTCATAGTTGATTTGTTGTTATGTATTTTTTTTGTTTTTTTTCTTTTCATCTCTTCCTTTTTTTTTTCCAATGCTTTCATCATTTTTCTTTTCTCTTCTTTTTGTCTGTTTTTTTTTTTCTTCTCTCTTTTTTAGTTTTTTCTTTAACATTCATAGATAATTTCTCACGTACTTCATGCGCAGTCCTAAGGGAACAAAGAGAAATCAATCAACATAGCCGAGCAAAGACCAAAGCAGAACCTGTACAACACCAAAGGAACAGAAATCCCATAAGTAAGACCCCTCACCAAAAATATATATTATAAAACATTTAGATTTATTAAGCTATAGTTTTTATAAAAATTAATAAATAGATGTTGTTTTAATTTATTTTATTTATTTGCAATTATAACCTAAGGTGCCTTAATAATGAGAAAATAGAAGATAAGGTTTTTAAGCAAATAAAGAAGTTCTAATTAGTCTTAGTTTTCATTTACTACATTTAAGAGAAAAGGGTAAGGTCAGTTTATTTACTTGACAATATCAGGTTAAATCACGTTTAAGAGAGAAGTTAAGCACAGTTACCACATTTTAAAAAAAAAAACAGATAGAGAAGGTTAGGCTTAGTTTTACATTACTATGTTTTAAATAAGAAAAATTAAGGCAATCAAAAAAGCTTAACCTCGAAAAAGAAGAAGAAAGACAGAGAAAAGGGAAAAGTATTCAAGAGATTGTTGATTAAGTCATGATTAGGATTGTATTTTCATAGTTTGGGTATAAAAATCTTAAATTATTTTGTATTTCCTTAATTTTCATTCAAATCCGGTACTATTCCAATGACTTTCCGATGGTATGGTGGGTACCAATGGAAAAGTCTTGAAAATATTTTTCTAATGGTTTTTGTAGCATCTCATTTAGCTTTGTGGTTAGGAAGATATAAATTTTTTAAATTGACTGGAAACCTGATTTTAATAGTTTTGATGACCCATCTTTGGGTCACTGGAACTCCATATTCTGGTAACATTTTGGGTTATTTTTTTTTCAAGGCTTTTGTAGTATGAAATAAGCATTCTAATTTGGTGTCAATAGCTCGAAACAAATTTTGGTGCTCTAGTATGATATGAACACTTCAAATTGGTGTTGATTTTATCACTGGAAACAATTCAGGTTAAGAGTTACAATAGCTCAAAGTAAGTCAAATGACCATCTAAATTCTGAAAATTTCATAAATTAGAAAATTCCTTGTTAACTTTTTTAAAATTTGATTTTAATTAATTTTTGATAAATTTTACTGTAAACATCATAAATATTTGATATATGATTTCTATTGTATTTTTATATCTAAAAGTATATATATTTACATTTTATAAATTTATTTGTTTAGTAGATTTTATAAAAATATCAAAAATTAAGGATAAAAATTATAAATATGATTTTTATATGAAATTAATATTATATATCTATTAGAAATTAAAATCGTTACTAATTTTATGATTTAATTTTAATTCTCAATTTTATTTATTTTTTTAATTAATTCAAAAAAATAAAATATTACTTTATTAATCGAAAATGTTCCTAAATTGCAATAGAAGTTGCTACACACCCTAAGTGCTTAAGATAGTCAACGGAAAATCGTTTTGTCAAATTATTTGCAAATTCAGTTCTAAGTTTTGGTATGTATGTTCTTGAAATATTAGGCAACTAAGAGGACTTCGTTATTTTCTGCTTGAAAGTAAACTTGACAAATCAAATAAGTAACCAATATCTCTTCAGTGTGTTTACACGTTCAAAATTAGCCCAAATGTGAAATGAATTTCATATATTATGTATAATATATTTTGTCCTATGATATGTTAAAATCGAGTTAAGCATGCAAAAATGCATATATATGATTTTCATATGTTAGATTTAGAATGTAAATTATGCAAAGTGTGATTTATGATTTTGAAACTCAAATATAATTTTGTCTAATATATGTTATATGACTATCTTTGTGAATACAAATATAAAATATTTCGTTTTGAAACGAATATGCTTTGATTTGCACGATATGTGTTTTGGTAAAAGTGGATATTACGATTTTGTGAATTTGGGTAATTAGAAATATGTTTCGTTTTGTCTTCTAGTATGACTATATTACGATGCTGCCAATGGGGGTTAATTGTTGGATTTGTGGACATGTACTTTATGATTAGAGATCGATCTTCAAACCGTGCATCGATTTCAGAATAGTGGTTTTTGTGATGCATGTTCAGCGCAACCAATAATTACTTCTAATATACTTATGACTCATGCTACTATGGTTAATTGTGATTTATGATTATGACCTATGCCACAAAAGTTGAGTGTGGTCATAGCATGTTACAGGAAAACAATAAAAATATAAATATCTGTGAAAGTATGTTTTGTTCTATGATATGAAAATGAAATTTTGGAATAATATAATTCTAAATGAGATTACTTAAATTTTGTTTTGGATATTTATATAATTAACGATATTTTGACCTAAATGTTACAAGCATGCTTAATCTGGCTGAAAGGATATTAGTTACTTGCTGAATTGTTGGACTTACTTCTTCCTTAACATTTTTTTTAGGTTGTGATTTCATCAACCAAGCAAGAATTTCGGAAGATGATGTTTCGTAATCTAGTATATGAATTTAGATTGTTTTGGGATTGTTTAAATGTTATGAACATTGAGCTATTTTAAATTAGTTGTTCAGGATTTTATCTCGATATCTAAGCTTTATAGGATTGGAATCTTAGTTTTGAACATTATCAAATTTTATTCCTTTTGAATTATGTTGATAGACTTAGCTTTGTAAATCATTATATTTTCATAAATATATTTGACCCTTTTAGTTAGTGGGATAAAATATATGTTTTTGAACCTTACATGTATGTAGGGTTATATCTTACTGGTGTACGGCGTTTGTTGTGTCCCAAGTCTAAGACACGACACCATGGATCAAGAAGAGGGCCATGAGTAGTTCCAGTCAGCCCAATCCTCTCCCACCCGACAACAAAAACTCTGTGCAATGAAAAAGACATGTCCCCTGCACATCAAAACAGCCCTCGAGCAGGAAGAAAATCTCCCGAGCGTCCCAATGCCCAGCCCCAAAAAGACAGAAAGACCAAACAAAGCAAACCAAAAAGAGAGAGCATCAACAAAGAGAACACGTGCATTAGAAGAAAGGGAAAAGAACGTCCCCTACACAATCATAAAACTGACGCAGCAAACCAAGTTCCAGAACTCCCAAACCAAAACAGAGAGCATCAACGCAAAAAACGTTCACCACCAACCTTCCTTGACCTAAGAAACCTTAATCAACATCCACCGTACCTCACTATCAACAAGGCAAGAATAATCTAACGTGAGTTTTGATTTTGTATTCTAATTAATTGATTCTTGAATCTTGAGATTACTTAGGTGAATTAAATTAAAAAAACAAAACAGATTATTGGTTTTGTATCCCAAGGATACATCTGCAAATTATAAACAAATTATGAACATATGCTTTCAAATTACAACATCTTGATCAAAGTGACAAAAAGTCAAAAACATGTTTCTTAGACTATGAAAAAGATGGATGGCAAAATTATTAACGCTATAAGTAACATGAAAACACTTAAGCTGCAATATGAAATAATCCCAATGTTGCATACAATATTAGTAATAAATATAAAACAATCAGTAGTTGGGCTCCCAAATGCCAACAAATTGTCAAGGAAAGATTAAACAACGAATGAGAAATATGTAATTTGCAGCGGTTCTTCCTTGCGGCACCAAGACCATAACAATTCACTCATATATTCATTTCTCGTCTTACTTTATTTTGTTTCTCTTTGACCTTTTCTTCCCACCCCCTTTTTCCTTGATTGAATATCTATAAACACGACAAGGCACAGTTACTATTTCTTTCCTTTTACAGGTACTTGAGTCTGTATTTCTTTGCTATATACATTTATTCTAGCAGGTTCTATAGTTAGCAAGGAAGCTTATATATATCTTGTCATCTGCTAGGCGTTTTCTTCACTGTTCTTATCTATTCAAAGTGTTGCAGAAGTATCAGCCGACCTAGATCCTCTAGACAGGTAATTTTACTTCCGCTGCTCCGGTTGTTTGTATGCTTCTGCTTGGTTGAGTCTGTTTAATTCTTGTCATGACTTGATCCTTGTTCTCTGTTTGAGTTCTTTTATTCTTTTCTTTTTTAGACCTAGATATTGAATTTAGCTCTTAAGGCTATGTTTCTTGCTTAGCATCACTTTTCTGGACGTGACATGTACAGGGCTAACAGGTTCTATGGGACTTATGCCCAAATAATCTTTGTTCTCTGTTTGGAGAGTTACAACTGAAGTAATCCTAAACTTTTATTCAATGAAATATAGAAAAGCTTATATATATATAAAAAAAAGACATTGACTTTAGCTTTAAACTATAGGCTTAAGGTAATAGCAGTGGCATTGCAGTGAAACTAGTAACAATATTAAGAGCTAATCACACCTTATGTGGATCTCCTGTTTGTAATTTATAAATAGAATTTTGTTGATAGTTGGCCTGATCTCAATTTCCTTCATTCACTGATTGAAGGAAAGAAAAGCAAATTTTACAACACTTTGGCAACCCTTGACGTGTAATTTTCTTGTGAAGCTTTTTAATTCTTAAAAGCTGATGAGTATGGTGATTTTTTTTTTTTTGCTCAAACAAGTGATTACTTTTATTAACAAGCTAAAACAGCTTAGACATCTCATATAGAGATGGTTAGAAACATCAGATTACAGTAAGCACCCCCAGTTAACACCTATGCCCTCAGGCTAAGTAGCAAATATTACATTTTCAAAGTCTACACAACATCACCAATCCTGAATAAACACAGAATTGAGCAACATTTTCTTTATCATGCTTCCAATACAATATATTTTACGTCCCTATGGTGTTGTGCAAGTGCTCCAATTGAATGATTCTTGAATACTGAGAATACTTTTGGTGAATCGATTTAAAACTTATCTCACACTCAAATTTTACTGCTTGGTTGTATAAAACATATCAGTTTATTTCATAAAAATCTTCATTTTAAAGCCACTTGCTACAACATATTGGTTTATTTTCATGGACTATTGTTTCTCATTTTCATCATTAAAAGCTTAGGGTCAAGAAGCATATTCCTTTCTGAAATCAGTGAGCTAGGGAAGACTTCTTTCTTTGTTTTCATAAAATGCAAGAAAATTGAATACCTAATTTCAGTATAGATGTGCTCTTAATGTAATATTTTCCCTGCATTGTTTAGGCACCCAAGATTTGGCAGTAGAAGCTTTCTGGTTATCAGTTTTTGAATCTTTGTTTGCTACTATCTTCTCTATTCTGGTTAGGATCTCTCAAATATCAAAGCCAGTAAGGACAGGTACTTTCAACTTCCAATATCTGTTTCTTTTGATTCCCATTAACAGCAAGAAAGTTTGTTTGTTTTGTTATATTATTTATGTCCACCTCCAAAGGCTTCACCAATTCTCCACTTAATTGAATTTGGTCAAGAGGAAAATATTAAAATGTCATAATCTTTAAAAAGATAGAACCTGGAAAGTGAAATACTGTTCCAACACGTTAGTTATTTGAAAATTGCAAAGACAGAAGAGTTTCTCAACATATCCAACAGGCTGTTAAATTCTTTGAACATAGAAACAACAATCATCTGCCTTTCATTTAAAGTGTTGTTAATTTCCATGTATTATTGTTCTATCATTTTGATGATATCTAATTAATTACCCACAATTACACTTTTAGGACATGCTTTTGACTTCTATAGTGATTTTCTTTCCTTTAGTGGCCTATACAATTATAAAAACAAAATATTTTCAATTTAATTCATTCATATCCAACTTGTCTAATTAATATAAGCTTCTTACAAGTACGTCTCCAAGAAAACAATGTTGCTTACAAGTTTATTGAGTCTACTTTATTTATAAGTGGCTATGATTACGACAATAAAATTTACCGGAATATATCATGACATACTATTAAATGTTAAGTAGGGACATGCAGATATGGATTTTCTTTTGAATAAGATCGATAAACACTTGGACAACCATAGAAGCCTTGACCAGAACATGAAGGATCTAAAAAGAAAATTGGAGGATTTAAATGCCATGAAGGAAGACACTGAATCAAGAAACAGGGTAGAGCTGCATCCAGGGAAGAAACTCAAGAAAGAAGTTCATCTATGGTTGGGAAATGTTGAAAGAAAAAATGGTGAGATACAAAACCTTGAACAAATAGTTGCAGAAAGCAGTACCGTCTCACGTGGATTTCACACAGAAAATGTTTTAAAAATGATAAAAGAAGTTGAGGAACTTCTTCAACAAGGCGAGTTTGATCAAGGTTTGGTAGTCGATGACCTTACGTGGATTGGACAAGCTTTGGCAACAACAACTTTAGTTGGGAAAGCTGCAGAGAACTGTATGGAAGAAATTTGGACATGCTTGATGGATGATGATATTCGAAAGATTGGAGTTTGGGGAATGGGAGGAGTAGGTAAAACAGCAATCATGAAAATCATCAACAACCAACTTTTAAAAGAGATTAAAAAATTCAACAGTGTGATATGGATCACTGTATCAAAGGAGATGAACATCTCCAAAATTCAAGAAAGCATCTCATGTGCAATGGGAGTAACCCTTCCTAAAGATGAACCAATAAGGGCAGGAAAGTTACTCGAAATGTTGACTAAAAAAGGTAGGTATGTGTTAATCTTAGATGATCTATGGGACAAACTGTCTCCCGAAGAAATTGGAATCTCCGAGCCTTCTAATGGGAGCAAGTTAGTGGTAACAACTAGGAAGTTGGATGTGTCGCTATTTAGACTGTCGAGAAGTAACAATGTCCACTCTTCTAGAACAAGATGCATGGAGTTTGTTCTTGGAGAAAGTAGGTAGAGATGATCTAAATTATCCAAATCTATTACCAATTGCGAAATCTATTGTTGGGCAATGTGCTGGTTTGCCGTTAGCTATAGTTACAGTAGCTAGCAGTATGAAGGGCATAAGAAATGTTCATGAATGGAGGAATGCACTAAATGAATTAAGTAGACGTGTAAAAGGTGTGACTGACTTAGATGAAACGGAACTTCAGCAACTCCAATTTAGCTATGATCATTCAAAAGATGAAAGAATCCAACATTGATTCCTATGTTGTGCATTATATCCCGAAGATTGGGAGATCTTTGACAAGGAGCTAGTAGAACTTTGCTTTTCTTTAATCTTAAAGTTGGTTATAGAATTTGTGCACAATATTGTTCTTGTCATAAAAAAAAATGGAATTTCTGCTTGTTAATTAAATATTGAAAGGGAAAGAAAGGACAGCGAGGAGTTCTACCTCGTAACTTATTTATGAGATAATTAATCAACTTATAATTGACTGTAAAATCAAATATTAAATTTGTTATAATAGATCAGCCTACATTTTACTCTAAAGGGAGTTCGAATCTTACTTTGACAATTTTGGTAGTGCTACCAAGGCAAAAAATAGCCCAGTTTGTAATTTATAAATGGAATTTTATTGATAGTCGGACTGATCTCAATTTCTTTCAGTCACTGATTGAAGAGGAGAGCAAATTTTACAACATTTGGTGATCCTAAGCCTTAATATGTAATTTGCTTACGAAACGTTTGAACTCTTAAAAGCTGATGAGTGTTGTGATATAAGGCCAAAATCAGCAAACATATTGGTTGATTTCATAAACATCCATTTGAAAGCAATTACTTGCCAGCACATGAGAAGAACATATTGTCATTTAAGCTGATCAGCTTATTCCTTCTGATTTTTTTAACTGGCAATTTGCCACTTTTATTGCCAAAACCCACAAAATTGAGGCTGTTAATCTCTTCCCCTAGTTGAGAATGGACTACCATCTCCTCCTACTCCTACTTTTGGAGGCTCAGTGGCGTTGTTTTTAATTATATGTCACTATTTGGCCAAAAAATGTTATGCAACACTACATCAATATCTTTACCAAATGATTTTCATTGCCATCTTGTACCTTTTATTTCTCTATATTTCTCAAGTCTAGTAATCTGATATGGCTTGTTAACTGGAAAAATCAATCAAGGAACTAACAACCTGGTTAACTTATCGGAAAACTGCTAATATGAAGTGTGATGTTGAAGCTCCCTCAAACAACAGAGCACTTCGTTTCCTGTCTCCTTATAAAATAGACTGAATTCATTAGATTACAACCTATTTCATTTTGAGCATTCTCAAATCTTTTTATATCAGCACCAAGAAAAGAATTCAAGACTCGGGTACTTAATTTTCAATTTTCAGGATGGACTAATTCTCTTTCTAAATTATAAATTCTGATTAATGTAGTAAGTCTATTACAGGACACGTAAGAGGGGAATCTATCATACAAAATTGTATAATTTAGATAAATGTCCTCAAGAATTAACAGTAACAGAAGCTGTCTTAGTCAAGAAAACCCTTCATACCAGTGTTAGTACGTGTGAAAGATAGGAAGTGAGGTCAATAATGGAGAAGTAGGAACAGTGATTCTGTCAGAAAAGATAATGCAATAATGGGGAATCCACTTATGCCCCTCTCTTTCTCTAACTTTTTAATATTTTATTTCGCCACAAACACAATGGATGAACTTTGATTGCTTCATCTGTCCTTTCGGCTCAATTTGCACCGAACTTTTCTTTGGACAAAGTAACTAATTGCATAAATTATATCCCGGATTCTTCTAGGGTGCTTTCTTTTTCCTAAGCAATTATAGTAGCTTGGGTTATTGTGTCTTTAAGAAAAATGAAGCACCATTCACCCTCACGTTTTCATCTCTATATTATTTTAAAGCACCTTTAAGGGAAGTGACCCCGAAACCAATGTCATGACATATCATTGTTGTGAAACAGAAGACAAGAAAGAGCAATTCATATTTGCATTATTATGTAACAGCTCCAAGGTAAGTGATTCTCAATTCATATTGGCTAGTATTTCATGATGCAATCAGTACTAATAAGAATAACGTAACTAGAAATTTGACAGATGATAATTTATTATAGATTCATTGTTTTTATTTATTTTTATGTAGGATTCAAATTTATCTTTTTAATTTGTATATAAAAACATATATAATCATTAAATCAAATTCTCGAATCCAATTTATTACATATTTAGTGAAAATAAATTGAACAAGCTTGGATGGTCCTATATATATTTTTTATTTCATTTGGTTAGTAAATCACTCAAAAACACGGTTTAACTAATCCCAACTCACTATGATATTTGCTAATATTGCATAACTTATGCAAATGATGCAAATGCCGATAAATTGTCAAATGAAAATTAAAGTGGCACCTTCTTGAAATTTACCACAAGACTGCAATTTTCTTTGATTCTTCCTGGTGGGAACTTCCACGAAAGTGACTTGTCTTCCCACCCCATTTTTCTTTGATTGAATATCTATAAAGACGCTAAGGCACAGTTCTACTTCTCTCCTTTTACCGGTACTTAATCATTCAGTATTTCTTTGATATATACACTCCTTGTGGCAGGGTCAATAATTAGCAACGAAGTTTGCTTCCTGTCATCTGCTAGGCGTTTTGTTCACTGATTTCATCTATTCAAAGTCTTGCACAAGTATCATCCTAGCTAGGGCGTCCACACAGGTTATTTTTTTACTTTCGCTATTCCTCTTCTATGTGTGCTTTTGCTTGCTTAAATCTGTTTCGTGCTTGTCATGACTTGTTCCTTATTCTCTGATTGAGTTCTTATGTATGTTCTTTTCTTTTTTCTCCACAATATTGACTTTAGCTTTAAACTATGAACTTATGGCATGTTTGATTAAGGGATGGAATAGTATTTTTTTCTATTTTTTATTTTCTTTATATGAAATTATTTGCTTCACTGAATGATCATCTCAAGACAGATCGAAATACTTATTATTGACTCTTTGAAATGGGTATTTCGCCTAAATAAAATAAAAAATTATCGATAAAAATACATTTAACCTGATTCAAAAATTACTAACACATATAAAACAAACTCTTTTTCTTCATCTTTCTACTCACCTATCTCCCTCCTCTCTTTAAATTTCCTTTATCCTCAAAGGATGCCAAAGGGCGACAGTGGCCAACCAGGGCCACCATGGCCAGATCTAATTGCAAAAAGCACGATTTGACTCTCCTTGATCAGATTTGGTCATCCAAAATGTCAATCTAATGTTGCATGACCAAATCTGGCTGCAAGAAATGTCAATCTGACACTCCATGACCAAATTTGATCGCAAGAAGCATGAATTTGGTGTTTCATGATCAAATCTAGTCGCAAAAAGTGTCTATTTGGTGCTCGATTTCAAATCCAGTCGTAGAAGAATATATTGTCCTGTCATTGACGTTGACTATAATCTATATTATTCATTGCAAATTTGATCAACATATTCTTTTAAGCTGCCATGCACAAACTTGTCTCTTTCTGTTTGTTTATTGCCAAAATCAACAAAATTGAGGCAATTAAATCTATTTTTTTCAAGCAGTTAACCTACTTTTTAATACCTCAAAGTTATCTCTTCCGAGCAACAATTGAAATTTAACACTGTCGATGATTTCATTTCATTTGTATTTTAATGGAGCCCAGCCGTAGCAACTTAGAACATTGTAAAATTAGGTGAGAAACCAAATTCCAATATTATGTCACATCAAATAGCAATGGAAAAATTTGAACAATAAAGTTGGATATCACACATAAGGCTTTAATTTGCTTTTCCGACTTTTTTCTTCTTTTCAATTTTTCCTTCTCATATTCCTTTCTTCTCTCTTCTTTTCCTTCCTCATGCTAGTGGATTTCCTCATTCCCCCCCTTATTTTTGGTTTGTGTAATTAATAAAAGAAAGATTTTGTTAATGTTCTTCTTAGAAAAGGCTTCTATAGCCATATGCATAGTCTAATCAATGTTAATTATTGGAACAAAAGAATCTCTTCAAATAAAGTTATAATATTAATAAAAAATAAGTTCTAACATTATTATAATAATTTGCAAACTATTGTGAATGTATAGTAACAATTACCAATCTACTTAAGTTCTTCATATTTTCTTTTAATTCTTGCACATAATTCACTCTCCATGATTGTTATTTTCTATTAAAATTTTGTGAAATTTAAAAATTATAATCAACACCAAATCTTGGTATCTTGCCATGTTTTTCTTATGGAGCTTAATTTGTATGTATATATTTTCTCTTTCTTCTTCCGAAGCTGCATTGATTTCCTATATTTTTCCAAAGAAATTGAATTGCTATAATTTGTTCCTTTATAGCTCTTCTTGAATTTCTTTTACCTATGCTAAACGTATGATTTGATTGCTCTATGCATCTTCTCAATGGTAGCAGAGTTATATCATTAGCAAGGAAGATTTTTCAGTTGTCACTGTAGTCTCAGCCTTCCTTCATTGGTTTTCTTTCTGTTGGAGGTGGGATTTTCTTAAGTTTAGGTGAGTCAGCGCAGGCAGAAGAAAACCATTTCAGTGGCTCTTTTCTTAATTAAGGAACTTTGGTGGTTTTCGTTTTGGTTTCTTCTGTTTAGTGTTGCTGCTGTTTCTCTGCAGTCACCATCTCCAAGCAAGTTTAGTCAGGATAGGTATTTATTTAACTTCACATTCTATTTGCTGTTTTAAGTCTCACAAACTGCAACAGATTTGTTTGCTTGATTCTTTTTTATGCTTCTAATTAATGCCATATATTTCTTTTTGTAATTAAGTCTGACACATTGCCAGCACCAATTGATTTCTCTCACTGACTTCTTATTAGGGCTCTCGCTCGCTACTGCTTTTTCTTGTCTAGTTAAGATCTCTAAACAACAAGTAGTATATATCAGCCAGTCAAAGGTAGGTACTTTTAGCTTTCCATTCTCTGCAACTTAATTTTAAGTTTCATGTACTGCAACAGAGCTGCTTACTAAATTCTTTATCATGCTTCCAATACAATATGTTAGAAGTGAATCTGGAGAATACTTTTGCAAGTATTCTTGAACATGAATATCTGTTCTTATGGATGAAAGAATAGGTAGACTATTAGAAGGGAAGTGATAATCTCATGTATAGTGGCAGTAATCGATCTAGTTCAAAGGGATTACGTTTCTCTAGATGAGGTTTTCAGGTTGACAAATGACAAAATAAGGGCAACCAACATCTATTTAGTGTTTCAGCAAAGAGAAGGGTAATAAAATAACTAGGATTGATGTTGGGGTTGCATTAAAAAGCCTTACTCATTAAGCAGAATGTTTAAAATTAAATGAATGAAATTTGCTACTTAGAATTAAGGCAAATTTTGGGTCAAGAATCATATTCCTTTTTTATATCAGTGAGGTAGGGAAGAAACATTTGAACTTCCCATTGTTTGATTCTTTTTTATTTTCATAAAATGCAAGAAAATTGCATACCTAGTTCCAGTATATATGTGCTCTTCATGTAACATTTTGTCCGCATTCTTTAGCCACAAAAGGTTTGGCTGAAGAAGCTTTCTGGTTATCAGTTTCTGAACCTTAATTTGTTCACTACTTTCGTCTCCGCTCTGCTTACGATCTCTCGAATATCAGAGCCAGTCAGGAAAGGTACTATAACTTCCCATATCTGTTTCTCTTGATTCTCATTAACAGCAAGAAAGTTTGTTTTGTTATATTTCATATATTTATGCCTGATGTTTTGTTTCATTATTTCTGTCCACCTCTGAATGCTTCACCAACTCTCCACTTTATTTAATCTGGTCAAGAGGAAAATATTAACATGCCATAATCTTTAAAAAGATAGAACCTGAAAATTGAAATATTGTTCCAACATAATAGTTAATTGAAAATTGCAAAGACAGAAGATTGATTTTCTTTGAACATAGAAACAACAATCATCTACCTTTCATTTAAAAAGTTGTTTTCATGTATTTATGTTCATCATTTTGATAATACATAATTACCTACAATTACACTTTAGGACATGCTTTTGACTTCTAGAGTGATTTTCTTCCCTCTTTACAAGTAATATCCATCCTGTCTAATTAATAATTACATTTTCTACATTTTGAATCATTTTGATTCACATCTGTAATATCCATCCTGTCTAATTAATTAAAGCTCTTTACATGTATCCTAGAAAACAATGTAGCTTACAAGTTTATTGAGTCTACTTCATTTGTAAGTGGCGATGATTATGTGGATAAAATCTACCAAAATATATTATATATAACATACTAGTTTGGTGTTATGTAGGGACTGAAGACATGGAGACTGCTGGGAATGTGGTTGTTAAATGCTGGGACAACCACAGAAGCCTTGACCAGAAAACGATTGACCTAAAAAGAAAATTGGTTGATTTAAATGCCCTGAAGCAAGACGTTGAATCAAGAAAGAAGGCAGAGCTGCATCCGAGGAAGAAATTGAAGTCACAAGTTGATGTATGGTTGGGAAATGTTGAAAGAATAAATGATGAGATACAAAACCTCGAACAAAGAGTTGTGGAAAGCATTTCCATCTCACGTGGATTTTTCATGAAAGATGTTTTAAAAAAGATACAAGAAGTTGAGGAGCTTCTTCAACAGGGTAAGTTTGATCAAGGTTTGGTAGTCAATGACCTTACGTGGATTGGACAAGCTTTGTCAACAACAAATTTAGTTGGGAAAGCTGCAGAGAACTGTATGGAAGAAATTTGGACATGCTTGATGGATGATGATATTAGAAGGATTGGTGTTTGGGGAATGGGAGGATTAGGTAAAACAACAATCATGAAGATCATCAACAACCGACTTTCAAAAATGACTGAAAAGTTCAATATTGTTATATGGATCACTGTATCAAAGGAGATGAACATCTCCAAAATTCAAAATGGCATCTTACGTGCAATTGGAGAAGAGCTTCGCGAAGATGAGGATGAAACAATAAGGGCAGGGAAGCTATTCGAATGGTTGAATGAAAAAGGCAGGTATGTGTTAATCTTAGATGATCTATGGGACAAGTTGTCCCTTGAAGAAGTAGGAATCCCCAAGCCTTCTAACGGGAGTAAGTTAGTGGTAACGACTCGGATGTTGGATGTGTGTCGCTATTTGGGTTGTCGAGAAATTAGAATGCCTAATCTTCCAAAACAAGATGCATGGAGTTTGTTTTTGGAGAAAGTAGGTAAAGATGTTCTCAATTATCCAGGTCTGTTACCAATTGTGGAATCTGTTGTTGAACAATGTGCTGGTTTGCCGCTAGCTATAGTTACAGTAGCTAGCAGTATGAAGGGCATAACAAATGTTCATGAATGGAGGAATGCACGAAATGAATTAAGTAAACGTGTTAGAGGTGTGACTGGGTTAGATGAAAAGGTACTTCAACAACTCCAATTTAGCTATGACCATTTAGAATGTGAAAGAGTCCAGCAGTGCTTCCTCTGTTGTGCATTATATCCCGAAGATTGTTATATCTATGAATATGATCTAATAAACTTGTGGATTGCCGAGGGGCTTGTGGAAGAAATGGATAGCCAACAAGCAGAGCTTGATCAAGGGTTTACCATATTGAATAAACTCAAAAATAATTGCTTGTTAGAAAATGGTGAAAATGTCGGAGCTGTGAAGTTGCATGATCTTGTGAGAGACATGGTGCTACGCATCACGAGACCACGATTCCTAGTAAGAGCCGGCTTGCAATTGAAAGAGATACCACATGTACAAGAATGGACAGAAGATTTAGAAAAGGTTTCATTGATGAGTAATTATGGCTTGCGAATTCCATCACAAATGTCACCACCAAAATGCCAGATGCTCACAACTTTGTTGTTGTCCGATTGTCGCATAAGGAGTATTCCAGATTGTTTCTTTGAGCAAATGAAGGGACTCAAAGTTCTTGACCTTTCTCAGAATAATTTTAGAATTTTACCAAGTTCCATCTCTAACTTGGAAGCTCTCACTCTGTTATCGGTAAGAGGATGTGATTATTTAAAAAAGTTGCCATCTTTCTCAAAACTAGAAGCTTTAAAGAAATTAGATCTTTTAGGCAGTAAAATCAAGAATCTCCCGCATGGGATGGACAGGTTGGTAAATCTCAATTATCTTCATCTGTGGGTGGAAGAAGTCCCTAGTGGAATATTATCAAAATTCTCATGCCTGCGAGACTTGGGGCTAAGTTCTGCATTTGTCCGAGGAGAAGAGATAGGTGAGTTAAAGAAGCTGGAGTTCTTTGAAGGGAGCTTTTTTGACTTGAATGAATTGAATACTTTTGTGCAAGCTTTGAAGAGTCGAGGACAACAGCTTATTCGATACAACGTGGCTGTGGATATTAAAAATTTCTATAGATTCTGCGAATCGGATAAATACATTGAATTATCTTGTTCCCATCCAATCTGTAGAAATGGTGTCAAGTTTCCATCCGATCTTCAGAGATTGAGAATTAACTATGGCATTGTTGATTTCCCAGAAGAAGAGGTGTTTTTTCCATGGTTTATCCCAATGCAAAATGGCAAGTTTTCTTTTCTTAAAGAAATTGTTATATTTAAATGTGAAAAAATAAAAAAGCTGTTCACGTGTAGTTGGGTGCAAAGTAACCTCCCAAATTTGGAAGAGTTAACTGTTCTGGAATGTCACCAAATGGAGGAAATAATAGCATCAGAGATGGAATTCGTTGAAGAAGAAAGAATGGGTGGTAGTAACAGTAATACCATCCCATTGACTCTTCCCAAACTAAGGATATTGGACTTGGACCTTTTACCGGAGCTGAAAAGTATTTGTGCGGCAAATAGAGTAATGGTGTGTGATTCTATTGAAGAGATTGGAATCTTTAATTGTTCAAAATTACAGAGGATTCCTCTGTATCTTCCACTGCTTGATGATGGCCAACCATCTCCTCCTCCCTCTCTTAAGGCAATCTTTATATCTTCAAAGAAGCAGCTGAGATCGGTGGAGTGGGATCATCCCAATGCAAAGTCTGTACTGGGGCCAATTTTGAAATCCGACGATTTTTTAGATCCTTGCAAATCAGATTCTGAATTTGATTACGGCTCAGATCCTGAATCAGATTACGACTCATTTCTTGAATCAGATACCGACTCAGATCCTGAATCACATTATGACTCACTTCCTGAATTAGATGCCAACTCAGATCTTGAATCAGATGCAAGTCTGCCTAATGATGGCTAACCATCTCTGCCTCCTTCTCTTAACCGAATAATGGGATTCGGTGAAGTGGACCATCCCAATGCCAAGTCCCTATTTGAGCCATTTATTACGCACTGGAGGCTCTGACTTGTATATCTCTCTCCTTATTTGCCTGACAAGAATGGTATGTAACTCAGTAAAGCATCTCTCCTTCTTATATTTCTTATATTATGTTGATTGATTTGAAGCATCCCTCTTGATAGTCTATTCGATTGGTGGTGAGAATCGTGAGATGCTCATATCGCTACCATCAAAAGCAAGTAGCCACATCTGATTGTTTGTTGGTTAGTAGACATCTAGCGCATTTCAAATTCATATATAATCATGTATTATAAGCGGTTTGATTATCATTATTTCATATACTCTGTCGAGGGAAAAGCATTTATCTTTTCTCTCAGCCCTTTTGTTTGTTACCTCAATGATTGAGAACAAATTCACTAGAATCTGGATTTTTAATCGGAAGTTTCTGCTTTGTTTGGCATCACAAATGCAGCTTGATCGCAATCCCATACGAGATGTTGTCAACAACACAGTTGTGGCCTAGGTTTTCTCCCAAAGTTTGGTCTGCTGTATGCCACAATCCTTCATTTATTAGTATCCAAGTGAAGGAACAAAGGCAGGTGAATTCTTAGGATCCCGTGAAGATGTCGCTGCTTTCAAGAAGGGCAATGAGGAAGTTAGAGCAGAAGGTGTGAAAGAGGAAGAAGGGAAGATTACTAAACATATGTTTCATGAAGCAGCAGCTAATGGTAGACTCTGTTCCTCATCTTATTTTCTGTTTGTTGTTGAAATTTGTTCATGTACTTATCTCTTGAATTGTCTCTCTTTCTATGTCAAGTGAGTGGTTTTTTCAAGTACGGTTGTGAGAATTTGGAGTTTTATTTTGTCAAATGAGATAAATCTCTTTCAATCTCTATTAAAATTTTGCTTCTTAGCTCTTTTTTGAACAAGGAATTTAAAATCATGTTCAAGGTCCAATGCTTTTTTGCAGTAGCACTTCCCTTCCTACTTCTGAGATTGGAACAAACAATACAATCTGGATTTTTAATTAGAATTCTGTGCTTTGTTTGGCATAAAAAATGCAGCTAGATCGCAATGCCATACGAGATCTAAGGATGGCATCATTTACCAGCCAGTCACAATGGCACCTTGAGGGTGATATTGTTAATGTGTAGCATGCCTGAGTGCATGATTGGCAACAACAGTCATGACCTAGGCTTTCTCCCAAATTAACCAACAAGACTTCATTGATTTGAATGCAAGTGAAGGAATGAAGGCAAATGCATTCTCATAAAACCGTGAAGATCTTACTGCTCTGAAGAAAGACTATGAAGAAGCTGGAGCGGAAGGTTTGAAAGAGGAAGAAGGCAAGTTTACTAAGCATATGTCTCATGAAACAGCAGCTAATGGTCTCCTCTGTTCCTAATCTCATTGTTACTTCATCAGCTGTTTATTGTCGTAAATTTGTCCATGTAATACATCCCTTGATTTGTCTCTTTTTCTATGTGAAGTGAGTGGTTTTTTCAAGTACAGTTGTAAGAATTTGGAGTTTTGTGTTTTACAATGAGATGAATCTCTTTCAATGTCTATTAGAATATTGTGTCTTAGTTCTTCTCAGGACAAAGAATTTAAAACCATGTTCAGGGTCCAATTCTTTTCTCAGGTTATTTCAATATAAACTATACTTTGCATATTTTCATAAAAAGAAATTGAATCTTAATGGATGGTTGTGGAATTTGTCCATAAGATGGTTCACTTCAACATTCTACCTCTGCTTCTGTAGTTTATATCGAAAGGGAAAGAAAGAGGACAGAGAGGAGTTCTATGAGATGATCAGCTTATAACTATTTAGGACTAGTTTAACACTGTGATTGCGACTGAAAAGGTGCAGTAAAAATGTCAAGAAGTGGTACCAAGCCATGCATCGAATAACATAGTATCTCACCTAAACCACCATCACTATTGCTCTTCTCAACAAACCTCAGCTTTGCAGCAACTAATTTGTGTGATCTAACTCAGTAACAAATTCATCAGCTGTGGAAACTCCAGAGAAGTGTTATGAAGAAAAACTACTACTGTCTTTCAGCATAAAGAAATCCCCTGTCAATGCTGTTTTAACATATAAAAGTGCAAGGTAGGTCAAGCTCGTATTTGTTGTTCAACGGAACCTATTCTCTACCATGTTAAGGAAAAATCCCCGTGGCAGCAGTAAGCCTTCCCAATAAGTCATCTGTTTCTAAGAGAGAAGCAGCAGCAGAAATGGAAGCAAAAGGAGGAAAACAAGCAAAAATACAAAACCCAGGAAGGACAGGGTTATTGAAAAACATACAAATAAAAACACTACTCATATATTGAAGTGTTACAAAGAGCTGAAAACTGGACCATGAGCATCAGCTAAACCCCAGCAAACCACCCAACCCTCCAAGCAAAAGGGGTGTATGGGGAAAAAATACAATCATGTTGTTTTCTTTTCCAACTTTTCGTTTTGCCCTGTTCATATGAAACAAATTTCTGGAGAGCATTTTGATGCCCCCAATCCTTTAAAAGATGATAGTGTTATATCAATGGCAGTACCTCCTCATTATGTTACCTTCTCCACACCCTCAAATTAAGAAAGTCAAAAGCATCACTGCAGTGAGATCAAGCTTTCAGACAAACATAAATGGCAGAGTTACATGCTGTCCTAATCAGTAAGAGATGTTTGCACACTATTGCTCTGGAATTTTGTCCTTCAAATATTTCAGCACAGCTTTGGTTCCCTTGTCCAAAATTGCCCTCCTGATGCTGCAAAATGAAGGTAAACAGAAACCCAGATAACGGTTCATGAGTTAGGCTCTGTTAGAACATAAACAGAAAACATGAAACTAAAAATAGTTCGGGAAACTTCAATGCTTATCTGTTCAAGTATTTTAAGTTTTGACACTATCTACAGCTTAGAAGAAGTACTTTTTTTCTGCATTATTTCTTTCTATCAATAACAAAACCACAAAGTTTATACAATGAACCACAAAATATAAATTTAAAGAAAATACAGCGGTAATTTTCAAAATGCAACATACCTTCTCAAAGGATTTCCATCAAGTCTCAAAACCTGGAGGCTTGGTTCAAGCAAACCCTGGCGAAAAAAACCGTTATCTAAGAACAGTGTAATGATATATAATCTGAACAAAGACAACAGTAAAAGAAACACACACACAACCAACAAAATCAGAAAGATGGTACAGGGGTTTTCTAATTCTGACCAGCTCTGGAGGAAGTGCTGAAATGTTATTGTCAGAGAAGTCCAGTTCAGTGAGAGATGTAAGGCTGTTAAGTCCCTGTAAATGAATCAACAAAAAGGGATAAAGACTAAATTACAGTTGATGTGTCAAAAGATAGAACAACAGACAGAAAACAATTCACTGCAGGCCAACTATTAGCTACAACAACACAATGAAAACTGGTATATGTCTTGTAACAAACTGTAACATGTTTAGGTCAATCCAGTTTTGACACACTGATTGATATTTATAAGCCATAACTACAAAGTGATATGACTATGAGAAGCATAATCATCTTCTTTAGCATGTGAAAGCCCTAGGTTGAAAGCTATAATTCTTTCCAGATGGAATTTATACAAACCGCTGCACTCTAAGGATGAAGGAACACCAAATCAATTTCATCACTCAATAAATGACTGGAAAACAAATTCAACTTCACATAACTGTAAGAACATTCACATGTGATCAATAGAGAAACCAAGTAGTTATAGCAGTTATGTAGTGGATGTTACCACAAGAACCATTAGTGAAGACAGTTTATGCCAAATGATAAAGTCATGCAACAGATGCTAACAATCATACAAAACTTATTTGTATGAAGAACTCATAATAAGTGGCTTAGCCTAAAAGAATATCTTACTTCCGGGATTGATTGAAGGGAATTTTGGCCCAAGTCTAGGATTTGTAGTTGGCATAAGCTCATTATCTCTGACGGGACTACTAGTAGCTGCATTCGTCTGTCAAGTCAACATAGAACTAAGACAAATAGCAAATGTTGCATAAAAAGCAAAAACATAGATCAATTTGCAGAAATTGCCATGATAAACAAATCAATGCCTTTGTACTTTTGCATCTGAACATGCATCTCACTGTTTTCGCTGCACTGACCTCAAATAAAGCTCCTTCAAGTGTGGTAAGCTAGAAAATGCTGGATTCTCTGGTAATGAAGCTGCATTACCACTTAGATCTAGTATATGGAGCATAGAGATTGCTTGAAATCCATCAGATGGAATCTATAATCAAGTAAATGAGAGATTGTTCAGGTCATACAGATGGAAATAGGAACATGCATGTGTTGAGATACAGAAACAATTATTGACATTAAGTTAGTGTGTCCTCATATTGCCCTGAAAGTATTACGTAAAGCAAATCTAGCCTTGCAGCAAAGAAAAGCATCAAAGAAATTGAAATATGCAAACCATTGCAGTGGTTTAAATGTCTTATAACTTAACCAATCTTGCAGTAATTGATTGTTTCCATGTTCTTGGACAGAAATTCTGGTGGCTATCAATCCAATCATCTGATGCATCAACTACCTTTAGATTGATGAGCCATTATTGACAGAACACAGTATTTGGTACCTTAACCAACTGGGCATATTTTTTTTTTATTTTCCACATTTCTAGGAGGCAAACATGAATTAGACTATTTAGTGAGTGCACAAGCATGCATTCCTCCCTCAACAGCTAACGTTTAGAAGGCAGATGAAAAAAAAAATTTTGAGGGACAAGAAAAATTTTAGAAAACACACTCTTCATTTCATATGTCTTCCACATGATCTCATGTATATTGTACAAGAAAGAATTTTTATTCAAACCTGCTTACCTGTCGTAGTGGATTATCGTCCAGCTTCAAACAAGAAAGATTGGAAAGTGACTTCAAAATTGCGAACGGCCATTCTTTAATATTGTTCCTCGATAAAATCAAAGTCTGCACATTCAAATATGTGTTACCATAGAGTTGCAGATCATCAATTAAACAAGATAACAATCTAAGAAAGCCAGACAAGTTTGCTTCCCAATTAAGCTTATTGATTAAAACTCAAGAAGAAGATCATCCATCATGCATCAGGGATGAATTCTAAAACTACTTGCCTATGGAATTGATCTCACAAGCAAACATCATATGGAAGCTTCAAGCAACAATATATATGTCTTTTATCCCAATTCAGAAATATGGATACAAAAATCATTTTACTTAATCACAATCAAAGTCCATACTTCTAGAAGAAATGATAACTAGAGAGCAAATACCTGAAGGGCTAAACATGAGGAAAGTTCAATTGGCAGCTCTTGGATGGAATTTCTGGAAAGGTTAACTTTTATAATTTCACCTGATTCCCATACTTCAGATGGGACAACACTTAATCCCATGCCCTCCAGAGAAAGTTCCTGAAAAGTACATGTACAAGAAACTTAAGTTGTTAAATTGGATACAAAGAACTTAGAGAGTGAATTTGGATATTAATTGTTGAAAATGATGGAGACAACATACGAAACTAACAAAGATTTAGGGCTTATAAGAAATTGAGATAACATTAGCTATAGCATTTGAAAATCAATCTTCCATTTAAGCAGTATTTCAAAGTCACAATTTAGTGAAGATTCAATGAATCTCTGGATTTATTCAGCACTATAAAAATCTTTTTAATTTTAGCACACACCATTAAACTAAAATTTAAAAAATCCAAATGCATCGTTTCCAAATCAAGAACCCAAAGACAAAGTGAGCAAGTTCTATGCTTTCTGCCAGGAAAAATAATCATCAAGAAGCTGAATGATATGCAATTTTGTACAAAGCATGCAACACTACAACATGAATCAAATTCAGAACCACAGACCCAACTTTTAATGGCAGATTCTCAATTTCTCAACCCTTAACATCTGAACAAACCCGATGAGTTCATTTCTTCCTTAAGGTCATGCATCCAGTAAGATGCCCTATTTTTCTGGATCTATGTACCCTATGATGCAAACCATGTTCCAATGAAAGGAAAAGTATCCACCAATGTCCTCAGACAGAGAGCTAGATAGGTAGTAATAAGTTGAACCTACCTATTACATTCTGCATCCACAGTAATAAGATCACAAACAAAATACACACTTTACTCTGATAGAAGATCAGACTCTAATCTTAAAACAAATTTATAAGTTGATGTAATAAAGGAGATACCTTCGAAGTGAGAGACAATCGAGCTGCCATAGTAACTACTTCCTCTTTGGCAGGAGTTGTTGCTTCTGAATCTACAACAAAAGCTTCACTATTATTATTTGAAACAAGATATAATACAGAACCAGATATCATGGCTATTTGAAATTTAATCAAAATTTCAAACACCACTAGCAGTAAGGAGGATAAAGTAAGAGAGATGCCAGAAAGACTACAGACTAAAAGGATATTATGTTGCATGTGCATTGTAAACCAATGTACCTTCACCCTCAGAAAGTCTACTCCGAAGATATCTCAATAAAGCAGGTGTAGGTCCATTAACCAGCGAACTGCAGGAGAAAATAAACAGCAGTTGGTAAAGCCATGACTAAATTGAGCTTATACAACAAATAACTCCCTCAATGCGTCAAACCTTCTTAGAGTTCGCAAAGGGTTGCCAGTGAGCAAAAGTTTCCGCAGAGTAGTCATATTGCCTAAACAAAACATCAAATTAGATTGCCTAAAATATTTTCATCATGAATATCAAAGAATCAAACATATTTACATTGTTTTTTGCCACCTAAATGTAAATGAGGGCAAGTAAAAAGGAAAATGATATGGTCAGTGAAAATATATGCTTTTGCTGCATTATCAGAGCATCAAGTGCTATGCATTCCTAATAAAGATATGCCAGAATTAAATTAATTAATGATCCAAAATTGCTAAACTTACCAAGCTCAGCAGGCAATCCAGTCAATGAATTATTTGAAAGATCCAGAACTGATAGGCATAACTTGCATGCACCTACTGGATATTTATTCAACTGCATGCATTTGACATAATCAGTATGCAGTTACAATTTAGTAAGATTCAGACCATTTCTGGGACCAAAAGAAGATAAACACAAAAGCACACACAACAATAAGGTGAATCAACTGTATAAATAAAAAAATGATTGCATATATGTATTACATTGTATTTTGTCAGAACATATAAACAAATAAATAACAGTGACCAAAACAAAGTATGTCTATTTTCTTCATACACATTGACCAATGTGTCACAATACCCAAAAAACTCAAGGCTCAAGGAAACTTGTTGTCTTCAAATAATTACTTCCAACATAGACAACCTAAAAAAGCATTCAACACAGCTAAGAAATGAGGATGAAGCATGAATCAAATGCTGGCTTGATAGTTAGCCAACTGGAAAGCAGATGTAAGATGTTCCAAATGGACAGCAGTCATTGCATCCATGTACTGTTAAAATGTCAGTATATATTTAACTTGGGCAGAGACAAATAAAATGGTGAGCACAAAATGTACCAAAAAAAGGTGAGAGAAAACATGTTTTCTTCAAATTAAAGCTGAGCAAAAAAAGTACCAAAAAAAATATTCTTGGAGGCCACCACAACAAACAATGTATGAAAATGCGGCTTCTTCCCAAAACAGTAACAGCAAATTTACATTAAAGCAAAAGAGATTGAAATAGCTACCTGGTTTGAGTGAACATCCAATGTCCCTAAACGAGAAAGAGAACCTAACTCCTCTGGTAATATCGACAATGCATTATTCCTGAAAATTTGAGGTAACAAATAACAGATGAACATCAAAAGGGCAAAAACTTTCAGATAACTACAAAATATGTCTCATAAAATGTGAACAAGAATATGACCCCATATAGAATTCCACTAGGGAAGAGCAACCCATTATTGACGGTGGGATTGACAAAATTCCTGCATCATTCAGTATCAGTATGACTTATTATATAGTAAAAAGTAAGGATATTTTCTAACACAACTCTGTATTTCACTCACTGTTCTGATGAAGGTCAAGACGGATGAGACGCGAAAGACATCCAATGTTCTCTGGCATACCGCTCAGCAAGTTCTTTGCTGCACAGATTTCAAAATTTGTTTATATAATGTGAGATTTAAATATTATTGATATATCTGGCAAAATATGGAACAGCAAATATTACATGCATTGAGTTCTGTAAGCAGTGTCCATGATGCGAAAAAGTTCTCAGATAAAGCTGTCAGCTTGTTCCCCTGACACAATTAGAAAATATAGCATAAATAGCCCCAAAATACATCATTAATGATTATTAATTACAACAGAAACCCCCAACAAGATGCTCCACAGAAATCACAATGTAGAAAAATAATTCACTTTACTACCTCAACATCTAGCTTTGTCAGTTTTGAACAGTTCTTAAGATCTTCAGGCAAGCTGGTAATTAGATTATTTGATGCCTGGTGTGCGAAAAAACAAAGCAAGCAGCCAGTTATGGACCAGATATGATGATAAATAAAGCAAGATGAACGTCTGAAACTTGTAATTTCATGACAAGAAGATTTAGCACATCATTTATTGGCATTCTTAATGACAAGCTTAGCTGATCTCTAAAAACTAATTGATGAATGATGACCAAATAAGAAAAGGACCCAAATTTACACTCTACAACCTGAAGGTGATTGGAAAAAGAGGTTGTAAAAGAACATCAAATCTTCTTTGAAGATCACCTTAGCATCCATCCATAACAGAGGTTAAGAAAATGGCTGTGAAAGTCAAACGAGCACATGTTTGAGATTGAAACTAACCAACAATGATAGAGTTAACAAGGAGGGTTATTTCCAAAATGAAGTAGAGAACCTTAAGTCCAAAAATATTTGCGACTTCCTAACGGAATTTACACATTATCAGTGGGGCTGGGAAATGTATTCAAAAACAAGGTGCTTTTAAAGGTGAAGCAAAAAGTGTGAAAACTCATCTGGAAAGCAGATTCTTAAAGGGCAACAAAAGATAAATAATGATAACTATGATGATCGGTAAATAGAAAAGTTGTGTCAACAGAATATTACATGCACACCTACCTTTAGGTCTGATAAATCTGAACATTTTCCAAGTGAGCATGGAAGTTCCTTAACATGATTGCTTGAACAATCAAACCTGGAATTGTCACAAAATAATGATTCAATAGACACAAAACATGAAAATTTCAAACTCTTTTCTTCACTAAAAACGCAATCAAAGTATAAATGGTTCCACAAAATGAAGTATTCAGAAAATCACCATAAACTTGAAAGTAAACTGTTGCTAGAGACAGAGATTAATAGGATAATAAACTCTAAAATTAATACAATGTCTTATTCAAATTGTCAAATTTTTGGCCCCTATATAATTAAGAAGAAGGTAATCCAAAAAATCCTTTTGATGCTGTTATAACTCAAACCACCAGCCAGTTCGGGTTGTGAAAGAAGTAACACTAGGCTATGAAGATGGACCAAAAAGCTCAGCAGCAGGCGTTTGTTTTATGCACTAAAGTGCATGGAATGAACAGATTCTTGCTAAAACAAAATAAAATGGATATCTAATACATCTTAAGTGTTAGGAAACTGCTGATGAAATGATCATACCAGATAAGAAAGACTAATCACTTTCTTTTTCTGTGTCAACCCATATGTGTTAAAAATAAGTATAGGACCATTAAAATACATAAATGCACCAACACAAGCATACAAATGCAAAAACGCCAAAATGGCAACAAAAAAGAAATCCAGCCAACTATTATTATTTGAAAGACTTGAGAGAGATAAACAGGAGCTTACTTGACCAAAGAAGTTGCTGATCCAATCTCCTCCGGTATTGCCACTATTGAGTTAAATGACACATCCAACAACTTAAGCATGGAAAGCCTACAAGAGTAGAAGGAAAAAAAATCACATGCGAAAACTTGCCTGCATAACTTGATAATTCCACAGAACCAAGTAACAGATTTCAAAGTTCAAAACAACTCACTGTCCTATGGCAGCAGGAAGGTCAGTAAGCTTATTGTGACTGACATTCAACACAGTCAATAATGGTAAATTCCTCAGGTCTTCTTTCAATGACTCAATATTGTTATGTGCTAAGATTAGCTTTTGTAGCTCCACAGCCTTTACATACAACAAAGCAACATCGACAACATTTTATATCTCATTCAAATGCAATTTCAACACTCAATTTAACAAAAAGGTAATTAAGGTTAAAACTAGGAGAAATTTCCATAATTTACCAAAATAAAAGCAACAGAAATAAATCTTAAATTAAATTACCTCCCACCACTTTTCACCCTCCCCAACAGCATCCAAGCTTCTGTAGAGCTCTACTGGAACCTCTCTTTTAACATAACAAATAATAAATTGATAATTGGATTGAAGAACTAAGTAATGAGAGAATCAGGGACGGATTCGAAATGAGAGGAAATGATATGGGGGTAGAAACGAACATTACCTGAGAGATCGATTGGATAAGTTGAGAGAACCGGAAGTCCTTGCAGCTTTCAGTAGCCGATCCATTTTGTTGTTGTTAAGACAAGAATGGAGCAGTGATCTGGCTTTTGTTGTTTGGGTTTTACATCAGTTTGCTTGTTTGGTCTTTACTTTTGTCTTACGTTGTAATAACAGAGAGTAAGGGGCACACTTCTACTTATGTTCTGTCATCTGTGCCCATCCCCCGTGAACTTTTAACCTTTAACTGCACAGAAGCAAACCATGGAAGCAAACCATGGAAGCAAACGACGCTAACAAGACCCATAAAATTACTAACATACCCTGAACATAAGAACTTGGATTTAGCTATCTAAATGCATCTTCAATCTTATCTGAATAAGGCTAAACATGTAGTATGAGTAATTGAAAAGAACTTCACAACATGTTCAACCATGTTATCAGTGATATAAAGCAGGGTCAGAGAGGTTGACACCTCATTCGGAATAATGAAATTTATCATTATATCTCCATTTTCAGTGACCTTATCATCTGAACTGCTCTAAAGAACAGATTTATATTAAAAAGAACCTCCATAGTCATTGATTCTTTACTATAATTTATGTAGAATATAAAATATAAAGCCTTTTACCAAAGAAAAAACAATGATTAACTCAATATCCCCTTATTCACTTTATGTTGTGTAAGCAGAGCTAGCCTTTTGGTGCATAATGAATAAAACTGTCTATTCCCCCCACCCTGAATTTTCAAGGCTTGATATAATGTCCTCTGCAATTTGTTTTAAGTTCCAGTTTTCTATCTTTGCTTCATTGTATTGGCCAACAATGAAGTAGTTTAACTTGCAATATTATTAAAGTATCGCTTATCTTATCAAAGGAAATGGTGAGATTAGCGATGTAAGTCAGAATCCAATATTGCACCCTTGGAAGATAATATTCAATAACTTTATGGTGATATACCTGTAAGGGGAGAATGTTGGAATTTAAAAATGATCCCCTTATCTCTTCTCCTATTTGAAAATGAACTACCATCTCCTCCTTCTCCTCCTCCTCTTGGAGGGTCAATATCTTTACCAAATGATTTTCATCACCATCTTGTACCTTTTATTTCTATATATTTTGTGAATTCTGTCACATTTAGAACCTTAGAAGTTGAAATACCATTTCTCAAGTTTGGTAATCTGATAAGGCTCATTAACTGGAAAATCAATCAAGGAACTAACAATCTGGTTAAGTCAGTGGAAAACTGCTGATTGAAGAAAGATTCTGAACCTCCATCAAACAACAGAGGAACTTCATTTCATGTCCCCTTATTAAATGGATTGAATTCAGTAGATCATAACTTATTTCATTATGTGCATAGTCAAATCTTTTTGCATCAGCAACAAGAAAAGAGTTCAAGACTGGGGTACTTAATTATCAGTTTTCAGGTTGGAATAATTCTCTTTTTAAATTATAAATTTAGATTAATATAGTAAGTCTATTGCAGAACATCTAGAGAGGGAAATTTGTCATACAGAATAGTATAATTCAGAAAGCCAATGGTTAACCAATTTTACATAGTTAGAATAGATTAAAAATATGAAATTAATAAAAAAAAAAAACAACTCTTGATATTCAGAACCATTGATTGTGTTGTGTAGCATATATTAATCCTAAAATCAAACCATAGATTGACTTAGCAATTGTGAGGTAGTAAAAATAATGCCTGAGGTTTCGAGGGAAGTTACTTGGAAACCTTAGCCAGGATTTGTTGCATTGACTTGGCCATTATTTAATTTCCATCCTGCTCCAACCAAACATTAAAGACTTTTTGGGATAAGATATTCTGCTAGTGGCTGTCTTCTTGGCTTTGTTCCTTCTCTGCTTATTTTCCTGATTTCAATCAACAATTATTGAAGGACTGGTGCAATATCAAGAGACTAGGTAAACTGTTTCCTCCTCTTCTTTGTTTCTTTCTTTCATCTTTGGTCGCTTTCTCCATTAGGATCTTGAATTGTGGCATGAATTGATCTTTGGAGTTATTGTTTTGTTTATATTCTCTTATCTTTATATGTTTCACATGATTGTTACTTCTGCTTCTTAAATTTCTTTTCCTGAAAGCTATAAGTTAGCACTTCTTGCCAGGAATTTGCTTAACTTCATGGAATGACAGTCAGATAATTAATGATTGAAACAAATTTAACGTTTTGATTTAAAGGCTTTTGGATTAGAGCAAAGCATGGTTTATATGGAGCTTGTTGGGGCAATCCTTGAACTGATGAAGTGCATAGGGGCTCCCACCTGCACATACTTGGACAATCATAAAAATCTTGAAGAAAATGTGAATGATCTCAGAAGAAGATTGGATGATCTAAATATTTGGAAGCAAGATATTCAATCAGCAAATGAAGCTGAGATTCGTTGTAGGAAAGTGGTGAAGAAAGAAGTGGAGAAATGGCTTGAAGATGTACAAAGGATGAATACCAAAATGCAAAAGATTGAACGAAAGTTGTCTGTTGTTTCATACATCTCACGTGCCCGCCTAGGCAAGCTTGTTTGCCAAATGATCAAAGAAGTGAAGGAAATTTATCACCAGGGCTGGAGGTGACATTGCCGACAACCAATTTAGAAGGTGAAACTGAGGTCAAAGACCAAATATGGAGACACTTGATGGGTGATGAGGTTGGAATGATTGGAGTATGTGGAATGGGGGGCATAGGGAAAACTACAATCATGAAGCATATCAACAATCAATTGTTGCAAGAGACTCGATTCGATAAAGTTATTTGGATCACTGTGTCGAAAGAATTGAATATTGTCAATCTACAAGGAGCTATTGCATGTGCAATGAATCAATTTCTTCCTGAAGATGTATTAGAACGAGCAACTGCACTGATTGAAATCTTGAAAACAAAAAGATATGTGCTGATATTAGATGATGTCTGGGAACAGTTCTCTCTATTCGATGTTGGAATTCCTGAACCAACATTACATGGAGGGAGCAAATAGGTATTGACTAGTAGATCAACTGAGGTTTGTAGATCCATGGGATGCACCGTGCTCAAAGTGCAACCACTTTCAAGGTAGGAATCATTGAACTTATTTTTGAATCATGTAGCGCATACTGTTCTACAAGTTCCAACTTTAATGGCAATTGTGAACCTTATTTTTGAGCATTGTGGTGGTTTACCACTTGCCATCATGACAATAGCCGGAAGCATGAAGGGGGTAGATGATGATCATGAGTGGAGGAATGTGCTTAATGAGCTAAATGAAGCTAAATGAACTTGTGAAAAGTGTGAAAGGATTAGACACCAAAATATTTCAGTGCTTGATGCTCAGTTATGACCGCTTAAAGGATCCAAAAATACAAGATTGTTTTCTGTATTGCTCATTGTATCCCAAGGATTATGCAATCGAAAAGAATGAGCTAATAGAAAATTTGATTGATGAGAGACTTATTGATGAATGTGGAAGTAGACAAGCAATGAAAGACAGGGCCCATTGTGTTTTAAATAAGCTTGTAAACAATTGCTTGTTAGAGATGGCTATGGCTTACAATAGGATTGTGGTTCAGATGTGTGATGTTTTGAGAGACATGGCATTATCGATTAAATCTGGTGATCATCAATTTATGGTAAAAGCTGGTATGCAATTAAATGAACTACCAGGTGAGCATGAATGGACCAGCAATCTTGAGAAGGTTTCCTTGATGGATAATTCAATATTAGAAATTCCTCCTCACATGTCACCTAAATGCCGCAATCTGTCAACCTTGTTATTGCAGCAAAATGACTTTTTGGAAAGTACCCCAGAATCTTTGTTCGAGCACATGCACGGTCTAGAGGTTCTAGATCTTTCTTATACAAGTATTCGCAGTCTCCCTAGTTCCATTTCCAACTTGGAAAATCTTGCTGCATTGATACTTAGAAATTGTGACAAGTTAAGGGATGTGCCTTCATTAGCAAAGCTTAGAGTGCTGAGAAAGTTGGATCTTTATAATACTGCTATCAATGAGCTCCCTCACGGTATAGAAATGTTAGTGAACCTCATATATCTTTACTTACTTTCAAAGGATCTAAAGGAGCTGCCAATGGGCATACTACCAATGCTTTCTCATCTCCAAGACTTGGCAACTACACTGTAAATAAATGCAGAGGAAGTAGCCAAATTGAGGAAGCTAGAGACTTTTTCAGGGTCATTTCTTGAGTTGCTAGACTTTGAGAAATATGGAAAGTCTATGCAGGGTCAGGGGCCTAGAAACTATGTGTTTGTTGTGGGATCATCTAAAGCTAACAACCCAACATACACTCTTTGGTCAGAGCAATTTGAGAGACCTTAGCATTATCGGAGTGTAAAATTTATTAATGGGGAGATAAGGCATGAAGATCCTATAGTGCTCCCAAATGACCTTGGTGATCTGTATATTGAAAAGTGCCATGATCTCAAAAGCTTAAGCAATATTTCTTTGTTCCATGAAGCAAATGACTTAAAGAAATGTGAAATCCGGGAGTGTGAAGGGATGGAGTGCATGCTTGACTTGTCATTATCTTATTACAACTCGCATCAGAACATTGAGGAGGTAGACCTTGAAGGTTTGTGTAACTTGCAGGAACTTGTCAGAATTGGAGTAGCAGTTGATTCTACATCTCAAGCTCCAACACCAGCCACCATCTTCTCTTCCCTTAAAATACTTCGTCTAATTGGTTGCTCAAGCATGAAGAAGGTCCTTTCACTTGAACAGCTACAGGATCTTGTAAACTTGGAAGAAATTGTTGTTATATCCTGCAAAGAAATAGAGTTTATAATGGCATCAAAAGAAGACGAAGAAAATCATCAAGGAGAAACAAGGGGTGTTGACATAACAACAGTTACTCTTCCCAGTTCAAGGAAATTGACGTTGGTCTAGTAGCCATAGTTGAAAAGCGTTTGTAGTACTGGTGTCATGATTCAGGCAGATTCTTTGCAATCTCTTGAGGTAGGCGGATGTCAGCAGCTAAAGAGGATCCATTTATGTCTTCCTCCTCTCTCAAGCAAATCATTTTAGATTCAATGGATTGGTAGGAGTCAGTAGAATGGGATGATCCCAATGCTAAGGATGTTCTTTCTACCTTTGGTTTACTACGACCTTCCTTCGAATTTCCATCAAAAGAGGATGAAGATTAAGACCTGATGACAACAAGGATAGTAAGTCTTCTGCTTTTTCTTAAAACTACAAGGATTTCATTTCTCAGCTTCTTTTCAAGTACTTTATATTTTTGTTGTAGTTTGTACTTTTTAAGACTAGTAATAATGGGGATCGAATAATAATTTCCCTTGTTTTTCTTTTTATATATTTTCAAGAGTTGGAATAACCAAGAATGGAGATGGATTCAGCAAATCTGGTGGACTGAAACTGCCAGACACAACAAATTCTTGGTTAGACAAAGTTTGAGTCTCAAGGAATGCAGGGCCAAATGCTTACCAAACTATTCTTCTATGGCCCACAAACAGACAGATATAAGAGGAGGAAGCGGCTGTGCATTTGGTTTAGCAATCTGATCCATGTTAAATAGCTAAAATCAGGTGGGATTGATCTTTGTTATACAGATATCTGCTTGTGATGCAGGTGTGTGACTACTTTTGGCCTTTTTATTTTTACAAATGAGCAGTTGAGAGTTCTTGAGGCTCTATAATAATTTCCACTTTTTAGTCTAGATTTTAGACATTATATTCAACCATTCCAGACTATAGCAGGCTTCTTGGCTACAAGGAGAGTGGATTTAAAAGCAAGGAAAGTTCTGTTTGATAGTGAGTTGAACTTGAAAAATTCAGATATTGGCATGACAACAAATTTTCAGAGGCAGACCAGGCTGAAGTAACACAAATAGAAAGGTTGGAACTTGGTAGTGTACTTCTATGCCTTAAAATTTTATTTATAAATTCATATAAAAAGGTATACCCTTCTAACAATGTTCTACAGGTGCCGGATATGCTATAGATGGGCTGTTTTCAGTAAAATCAGATCTGTTTAAGCTTTGGTGTATAGTTTCTGGAGATAATTACATCCAAATCACAGCCGCAACCTTACTGAATATGTAAGTGTCAATAGATATTATTTGAATTCCTTTTTTTTTGTTAATTATCTCAAACTAATTAAGTATCAAAAGGTTTCTGCTGCAGGCACAGAGATTATCGAAAGAAGAATGCTTAGAAGAGGCAATATATCTAAGGTGACACAATGCATTGACATCAGCCATTTAGGTGTACAACAGCATTCTGATAGGCCAAGCGTGTCATATGTGTTTCAGACTTCAGACATTGGCAAGTGAAAATGAGTTGCCTCAGCTTCACCAACCTGGTTATTTGTTTCACTAGAGTCTGCTTGAAGCGGATACTTCATCCGGTAATCATGCATCATCTTCAAGAACTGAAACAAGTATATCATTTTTAGAAGCTGGATACAGGATCTTTTATACTGGAATAATGACTCGATTCCAGTTGAAGTTCGGGGCTTGTAATTTGATTGCAAATGCTTACTAGTGGGAAATGATTCATGAGTTAAAATTTATTCAAGTATAAATAGTTTTCATCAATGCACCATCTAACTTTACAGGCACTATTACTAATCACTACAAATTGTAAAAAAAAAATCATTTATCACCAAATTACTATTACGAGTTAATTTTTTTTTGTTTTGACTTGCTAAGAAAGTGAGAGTTTTATCCTTTTCTTTGATGTAGTTTTTACAAATGATATTAAATTTGTTATAAGTAAAAAGCCAAATATGGTCCAACCAAGTTACTCAAGCAAAATTTAAACCTTTATTATGAGTGAGAATAGTTTTATACATGCAATTATGCCATGTCAAGGTTCCAATGCAGTAAAGAATAGCATGGTTAGGTCATCAAACTAATAGAAAGAAGCTCAATATCCAACAGTGCAGATCATTTTTGTGGCAAAGCTTCCTGCTGATACATTAACAACAATGCAAACTATGGGGTAAAAGAAGAGCAACAAATTGATTAACAGAAATTTGCCTTAATCTCCTTTACTAACAATGGATCATAATGAAAGAGCTTCTTTGTTTTGGAAGAAGCCATATGAAATTGGAGGTAATGTGCTTACGAAATTTGGCAACCAAGAAGGCTTTCGCTTGTTCTTATCCTCATGAATCGAGGTGATTAATAAAGAGTTGCATGTATGGAATCTTTGCTTTAAAAGTAGCCCTTGCAAAGGTTTAGCAAGCGAAGTTCATATGTTTTTAGGTAAGTTTAAATTGAGCTTTAAGCTGTAGGGCGTGTGACGGGTTTTGTTTAGAGCAAAGCCATGAAGTGACAGAATCAAGCCAAAAGCACAGAAACCTACAGAGCAGATAGTAGTATTATTATTATTATTATAAGTATTAATTTGCCATCTTCCCCTTGCTAATGACAGGTAGGTGACAGGGTAGGTGTTGTTTTATATGCAGGATGGTCATTGCTTGGTGCATTTTCTTTTCTCCTATTTCTTCTTTTTTCTTTTGTCTGGATTGCTTAGTTTCTAACTTTTCCTGTTAGAGTCATTGCAATGCCATCATGGATGACATAGTCAAAGCCAAAAGCATGAAATCTATCGCTTTATGCTATTCATAACAAACTGATTGGGGAACTTTAATAGCACACGACATCTATTGGGCCCTTAGGACATGTGATTGCAATTTCTTGCAATCTTGGCTTAGAAAATCTGGGAAAGACTTTGACTTTTTGGCAATCATGTTCAATTAATAACAGTTATTGAGAAGAAAAAAATGTCCATGACGTTTTTCAAAGTCTAGAAGTGCATGTTTACTTAACCAATTGCACTTTGAAAAGGTCTTGGTTGAAGCCATATATAGTCCTTTTTTTTTGAAGATTGAAGCCATATATAGTCCTACTGTCTAGTAGTGTATAAGGAAATTACTTAGAGTTTTCTTTATGATAAAACCTAAGTGTAAAGTTCCCTGATTTTTGGGTAACAATTATTGCTCATAGTTTCTCACAAAGGGAAAAAACAACAAGTAAAGTCCCAGTAGGATTTGCAGAGAAACAAGAAAGTCCTCAGGATTGAAGATAGGCTTGACATCAAGAGTGAGATACCTGATGACCCAAAACAAAACAAAAAGCAAAATTGCTAGCCTTCTAAATACATTCAATAAAACCCACAACATCAGATCTGGCAGTTAACCCCACCATAATCCTTAAAACAATTGATTCTGCAACTAATATAAGAATAGGCCAAAGGTGAAGCAGCCCACAGGAAACTTCAATGTTTGTTGAAGATATCTCCATTTCGAAGAAAAAGTTGAGGTATATAGAATTGTTGTAGTATCTGTCATGATTGATGAAGAATTCCAAGGTCAATGAGTGCCTACGGCGGCCATACAAACCAAAGTCTTGCCTTCAAACCTGAAGGTCAATGTTGTTTAGAATGTTCAAACAAATGGCATTTATACTCATCTTCCAAGCAAATAGCTTTCAGACTAGACATCGGTGGACATGGACATCTTCTCTTTCAGTGCTTGTTTCCTCAGCATCTTCTTTACAGCTTCCAACGCACTCAACAAGATTTCTCCATCTGAGTCACTCACTGATGGCATGACCTTGGTCTCCAATGATGGAAGCTTTGCCTTGGGTTTCTTCAATCCAGGGAGTTCGGAGAATCGTTACTTGGGAATTTGGTACAATAACATCCCTATGCAAAATGTTGTATGGGTTGCAAACAGGATAACCCCGATAAATGACACCACTGGCTTGCTGAAGATAGAAAGCACTGGCAGAGTCGTGCTTCTAGGTCAGAACCAAACAACTGTTTGGTCAATTAATTCCACAAAAGCAGCTCAGAATCCGATTCTGCAGCTCCTGGATTCGGGCAATCTTGTTGTCAGAGATGGAAACGATGGTAATTCAGAGAACTACTTGTGGCAAAGCTTTGATCATCCAACTGATACAATGTTACCAGGAATGAAGATTGGTTGGGACCTGAGAACTGGTTTAAATCGAAGACTAGCAGCATGGAAGAACTCAGATGATCCATCTCCTGGGGACCTTACTTATGGGGTAGAACTCCAAGGCAATCCAGAGATGGTGATACGGAAAGGCTCAGAAAAGTACTATCGCAGTGGCCTATGGAACGGCGATGGATTTAGTGGTACACCAAATTTGAGATCAAATCCAGTCTTTGATTACGACTTTGTCTGGAATGAGGAGGAGGTGTACTACATATATTACCTCAAAAACAAATCAGTGATGTCAAGGTTTGTTTTGAACCAAACTGAAAGTGTAAGACAGCGGTACACATGGAACCCAGAAACTCAGACTTGGAAGTTGTTTTCAATCATGCCAAGTGACTATTGTGACAGACGTGGACTATGTGGTGCAAATGGGAACTGCGATAACTCAAAGCTTCCAGCTTGCCAATGTTTGAAAGCATTCAGGCCTAAATCGCTGGAAAAATGGAACTCTTCAGACTGGTCTGATGGGTGTGTACACAATAAGCCATTAAACTGCCAAAGCGGAGATGGATTTCTTAGAATTGGGAGGGTGAAAACCCCAGATACCTCTCTTTCTTGGGTGAACAAAACCATGAATCTTAAGGAATGTAGGGCTAGGTGCTTGCAGAACTGTTCTTGTATGGCATACACTAATGCAGATATTAGAGGAGGAGGTAGCGGCTGCGCCATGTGGTTTGATGATCTAATTGATATTAAACAATTTCAATCATTTGGCCAGGATCTTTACATCAGAGTCTCTGCTTCAGAAGCAGGTATCAGTTTAAAATCGGAACATATTCTTTTTACAGCTTGTGATAACTTCTTTTGGCTTTTGTTTAATTATATTTGTGCTCCTTCATCAATATTGATCATGCAGAACTGAAAAACACGCGTAAGGCGAAGCTGGCCGTCATAATTGCAACACCAATTGCTTTGTTCTTGGGGATTCTTGTAGCCATTTATTACGTCCGGAGAAGAAGGAGAAAATTAAAAGGTAACATCGACTATGGTCCTCATAAAGCAGGGGAAAGTAGGCATTTGATACAAATACCAAAATCATTTTTGCTCACAGCAGTGCTATCAAATCCCTACCCGGTTTTCAAGAAAACAGTAATACTGAAATTTGCCATTTCACTTATATTCCTTATCAAATTTGATAATAGACGGTTTCAATTTTGTTTTATGATCTGACGAAAAGAGTGTCCATGAACGATTGGTTGGATATTTTTGGTTTTGGTGTTCAGAAGAAGCATACAGCTTTTTTTCTTCGATCTTAATCTATCAATATGCATAAGAAAGCATATTTCTATGTTGAATGCTAGCCTATTTTGACTACTGTTTCAGATGAAGTTGACGAAAGGAAGGAAAATGATCAAAAGAACCAAGGCCGGACTGAAGATATGGACCTTGCTGTATTCGAGCTAGGTACGATAGCCAGAGCTACGGATAGTTTTTCTTTTAATAACAAGCTAGGTGAAGGAGGTTTTGGACCTGTTTATAAGGTAAAATTAACAGCATAATACTAAAGTGATGTCAAGTACAGAGAATTCATCTTTATTGAAAGCTCATCAAAATGTTCTTATTGTCCAGGGGACACTTGCAAATGGACAAGAAATTGCTGTGAAAAGACTTTCGAAGAGTTCCGGACAAGGACTGAACGAGTTTAAAACTGAAGTAAAGTTGATTGCCAAACTTCAGCATCGGAATCTTGTAAGGCTTCTTGGGTGCTGCATTCATGGAGAGGAGAAAATGCTGGTTTATGAATACATGCCTAACGGAAGTCTTGACTCATTTATTTTTGGTCAGCAACCTTTCAATTTTATATAGTCTGCTCTCGGCTTGTGAAATAGTTTTCTTTTGCTTCTTCAAAAGATCAACTAGATATAGAATTAACATGAATGAAGTACTTGACAGATCAAAGAAGATGCAAAGTATTAGATTGGCCCAAGCGTTTCCAAATTATCTGTGGGATTGCTAGGGGACTACTCTACCTTCATCAAGATTCCAGATTGAGGATTATTCATAGAGATCTAAAAGCTAGTAATGTTTTGCTTGATAGTGAGATGAACCCAAAAATTTCAGATTTTGGCATGGCCAGAACTTTTGGAGGAGACCAGACTGAAGCCAATACTAACAGAGTGGTTGGAACTTAGTAAGTCTACTTTTTCTGCAAATTTGATCTATAAATCCCCATGAAACTCTTATCTGACAATGTTCTGCAGTGGTTATATGGCACCAGAATATGCTATCGATGGGCTGTTTTCGGTAAAATCAGATGTGTTTAGCTTTGGCATATTGTTGTTGGAGATAATAAGTGGAAGAAAGAATAGAGGATTCTATCATCAAAATCAAAGCGGCAACCTTATTGAACATGTAAGCCTCATTGTCATTATCTTTTATTACATATCTTGAACTGATGAATGATAAAAGAATTTCATTTTGCTGCAGGCATGGAGATTATGGAAAGAAGGCAAGCCTTTGAATCTTGCTGATGATTTCTTAGCAGAGACTGGCAGTCTATCACAGGTGTTACGATGCATCCACATTAGCCTCTTATGTGTGCAACAGCATCCTGAGGAGAGGCCAAGCATGTCATCCGTGGTTCTGATGTTGGGAAGTGAAAATGAATTGCCTCTGCCCAAACAACCTGGTTTTTTGTTTCACAATAGTCCCTTTGAAGCAGAGTCTTCATCAGGCAACCATGGATCATCTTCGAGAAACGAAATAAGTTTATCACTTTTAGACGCTCGATAGAGGGTGATATGCTCCAAACCATCAGTAATGACTCCAATCCCACTTGATGTTTGGGGCATGTGCTTTTAGAGCCAATGCTAGTGAGAAATGTTTCAGAAATCAAACATGCAATCAAGTATAAATAGTGGTGTTTTGTTTATTTCATGGATAGATAAGATTGAAGGGCCAAACTGAAGCTTCATACAGTTAACATGTACAAATTCCATGCAATCTCTTCATTTACAAGTTTTTGACTTATCTTGTTTTCTACTGCATTTATGTAATATCAAGAGCCACCTAACCTTGTCAACTTGAAAAATGATAATATTAATGCATGATGAGCCCATCTTTCCCCTCAATATAAGTGTTAATTAGTGTGATAAATGAATCAACAAACTAACATCATTGTCTCTGTATCATTTTGTGCATAATCAAACATTTGTTATCAACAAGAAGAAAAGATCATTCATACTACAGGGATTGCTCAGTTCCTTTTGCTTAAATCCAGAAGCGGCTAAGTACCATGAGACTGTAACCTCTTTTTGGGGCACAAACGAATGGACTTCACATACAAGATTAGTCAAGCTAACTAGCAATTAGATCTTTAACAGAGGCTAGGGATTCCAAGGCTGTAGAGTTTTCATCTTCATCTTTGTTTCATCGTAGTCCAACTCTTTGGTTATGGGGGCTTCAAAGGAGTTGGAAGACGTATCGATGAGGTTGTCAGGGCGTCGCAAAACAAAAAGAAAAGGGAAGAGCACGCTGATTGTACGTGACTGACAGCTGATACGAGGTTGGCTTTGTCCTGTTGCAGACAAAGATTTGGTGGGCCCAACACGTTGGCAACAATATCAAACGTAAGAGTGATAATAGATTTGGCAAAGTCATGAACACATCACTCAGGGGAGGGGGATTTGGCAAAATTATGGAGTGGTACTAGCAATTAGAGGAATGGGCCGACATGCTTAATGGGCTTGTAGTGCACTAGCAATTTTTTAATGGGCTTATTGTGGATCAAGGCATGTTCTAAAGGGCTTCTTTTGAACAACAAATATTGGTTTTTTCTTTGTTAAAGTCATTGTAGGAGTAGTCATCAGCGTAATTAAAAAACCGACAGTTCCGCTTGCCCGACGCTACTTTCCGCTTGGTTTTGTCATAACAATAATGTTGACTTAATAATAAATAATTATGTCATTCACCATGTATTTTTGTTAGTTTTTGAAAGTTCTCTTTAGATTTGCTGGCATGACTTCAAAATTATATATAATTAAATAATATATATATATATATATATGTATAGTATTGTTTTGAAGAAGAAAAAGAAAGGAAAATGGAGTTCTATGTGCAAAAGAATTGATTTTATTTGTTGAATCAAATAAAAAATAATTAAATGTATAATTGAAAAATCATATACAGATTTTTTAAAAAACAGCATATCTATTAATTAGAAATAATAATAAATTATATAAATATGTGATTAATGTTAATTGATTAACTATTTTAAATTAATTACATTAATGAATTAACTAATTAATTAGTTAATTAAGATAATTAACTAACTATTTTATTTCCAAAATAATTTAAATTAATTAATTTAATTCTTTAAAACTTAACTAATTTACCAAAAATAAATATTTAGTAATTTCACATATTTTAATATATAAATATTTAGTATTTAAATATTAGGTTAGTTTTGTCATGCTATTATTTATTATTTTAAGGGATAAGGTTGAAAAATTAAAAATTTACCTGAAAATAATAAATAAAAAGGTAAGTTTGAAAATATAAGGGTAATTTTTTAAATTTACATTACATTCTCATACTTCCAAACCAAAGAATACCATCTAATCTTCCCAGCAATCATATTACATGCAATCATCATTTGTCTATGATATATAAAACGTTGCAAAGTTTTTTTTCATTCATCATATTCCCTACAATTATCATTTTTTTATATTATACAAAATGCTGCAAAATTCTTCTCATCTATCATATTCCCTACAGTCATCACTTTTTCATATTATATCAATGCTGCAAAATTCTTCTCATCAATAACATTCTCAATAATCATATTATTAACAATCACATTTTCAATAAAATATTAAAAAACCCGGTTTATACTACTAAGAACAAACTAATTAACATGAAAATAAGGGAAATTGACACGAAGTCAATTCTATCGGTCCCTTAGGACTTGTGATTGCAATTTCTTGTAAATTCAGCCTAAAAGTATAGGAAGACTTGACTTTTTGGTAATCATGTCGACTTCATAATAGTTATTGAGAAGAAAAAATCTCCATGACGTACGTTTTTTTTAAGTCTAGATATGCATGTTTACTTAATTACTTGCATGTTGAGTGGTCTTGGTTTAAGTCATAGTCTTACGGTCTAGTAGTGTACAATGAAATTAATTTTAGAGGTTACTTTATGATATAATTGAGTGTAAAGTTCCCTGATTTTTTTGTGTAACAAAGAACTTTAGCATCTTGGGTTTAGCTCTACATTAAGCTAGGGCAGACAAGAATATACCGTTTCATAGTTTTTTAAACTTAACTGCAACTTATTTCAGTTCCTATTTATCAATAATCTTAACTTGACAGCCATCATAGTTAAATATCTAGTTAAAGATACTTCTATCTCCAAGAAGAAGTTGAGACCTATAGAATAGTTGTAGTCTCTGTCACGATTGATGAAGAATTCCAAGGTCAATGGACCCAAAGTCTTGCCTTGAAGCCTGAAGGTCAATGCTGTTTAGAATGTTCAATCAAATGGCATCTATTCTTATCTTCCCAGCAAAAGGCTTTCAGACCATACATCCATGGGCATGGATATCCTTTCTTTCAGTGCTTGTTTCCTCATCATCTTCTCGAAAGCTTCCATCGCACTCGACAAGATTTCTCCGTCTGAGTCACTCACTGATGGCACGACCTTGGTCTCTAGTGATGGAAGCTTTGCATTGGGTTTCTTCACTCCGGGGAGTTCCAAGAATCGTTACTTGGGAATTTGGTACAATAACATCCCCATGCAAACTGTTGTATGGGTTGCAAACAGGATAAATCCAATAAATGACACCACTGGCTTGCTGAAGATAGAAAGCTCTGGCAGAGTCGTGCTTCTAGGTCAGAACCAAACAACTGTTTGGTCAATTAATTCCACAGAAGCAGCTCAGAATCCGATTCTGCAGCTCCTGGATTCAGGCAATCTTGTTGTCAGAGATGGAAAAGATGGTGATTCAGAGAACTACTTGTGGCAAAGCTTTGATTATCCAACTGATACAATGTTAGCAGGGATGAAGATTGGTTGGGACCTGAGAACTGGTTTAAATCGAAGACTATCAGCATGGAAGAACTCAGATGATCCATCTCCTGGGGACCTTACTTATGGGGTAGAACTCCAAGGCAATCCACAGATGGTGCTGCGGAAAGGCTCAGAAAAGTACTATCGCAGTGGCCTATGGAATGGCAATGGGTTTAGTGGTGTACCAAATTTAAGATCAAATCCGGTCTTTGATTACGACTTTGTCTGGAATAAGGAGGAGGTGTACTACATATTTTACCTGAAAAATAAATCGGTGATGTCAAGGTTTGTTTTGAACCAAACTGAAAAGGTAAGACAGCGGTACACATGGAACCCAGAAACTCAGACTTGGAAGTTGTTTTCAATCATGCCAAGTGACTATTGTGACACACCTGGACTTTGTGGTGCAAATGGGAACTGCGACAATTCCAAGCTTCCAGCTTGCCAATGTTTGAAAGCATTCAGGCCTAAATCGCTGGAAAGATGGAACTCCTCAGACTGGTCTGAAGGGTGTATACACAATAAGCCATTAAACTGTCAAAGGGGAGATGGATTTATTAGAATTGAGAGGGTGAAAACGCCAGATACCTCACATTCTTGGGTGAACAAAAGCATGAATCTTAAGGAATGTAGGGCTAGGTGCTTGCAGAACTGTTCATGTATGGCATACACTAATTTAGATATTAGAGGAGGAGGTAGCGGCTGCGCCATGTGGTTTGATGATCTAATTGATATTAAACAATTCCAATCATTTGGCCAAGATCTTTACATCAGAGTGTCTGCTTCAGAAGCAGGTATCAGTTTAAAATCGGAACATATTCTTGTTAAAGCTTGTGATAATTTCTTTTGGAAATTGTTTAATTATATTTGTGCTCCTTCAACAATATTGATCATGCAGAACTGAAAAACAAGTCTGAGGCGAAGCTGGCCATGATAATTGCAACGCCAATTGCTGTGTTCTTGGGGCTTCTTGTAGTCATATATTACATCCGGAGAAGGAGGAGAAAATTAGAAGGTAATATCAACCATGGTCCTCATAAAGCAGGGGAAAGTTGGTATTTGCTATCAAAATCAATTTCGCCAACAGCAGCGCTATCAAATCCCTGCCCTGTTTTCAAGAAAACAGTAATACTGAAATTTGCCATTTCATTATATTCCTTATCAAATTTGATAATAGATGGTTTTTAATTTTGTTTTATGATCTGACAAAAAAGAGAGTCCATGAACAATTGGTTGGATACTTTTGGTTTTGGTGTTCAGAAGAAGCATACAGCTTTTGTTCTTCTCTCTAAATCTATCAATATGCATAAGAAAGCCCATTTCTATGTTGAATGCTAGCCTATTTTGACTACTGTTTCAGATGAAGTTGAAGAAAGGATTGAAAATGACCAAAAGAACCAAGGCCGGAGTGAAGATATGGACCTTGCTGTATTCGAGCTTGGTACGATAGCCAGAGCTACAGATAGTTTTTCTTTTCATAACAAGCTAGGTGAAGGAGGTTTTGGACCTGTTTATAAGGTAAAGTTGACAGCATATTACTACAATGATCTCAATTACAGAGAATTCATCTTCCTTGAAAGCTCATCAAAATGTTCTTATTCTCCAGGGGACACTTGCAAATGGACAAGAAATTGCTGTGAAAAGACTTTCAAAGAGTTCCGGACAAGGATTGAACGAGTTTAAAACTGAAGTAAAGTTGATTGCCAAACTTCAGCATCGGAATCTTGTAAGGCTTCTTGGGTGCTGCATTCATGGAGAGGAGAAAATGCTGGTTTATGAATACATGCCTAACAGAAGTCTTGACTCATTTATTTTTGGTCAGAAACCTTTCAATTTTATATTGTCTGCTCTCGGCTTATGAAATAGTTTTCTTTTGCTGCTTCAAAGGATCAAATAGATATAGAATTAACATGAATGCAGTATTTGACAGATCAAAGAAGATGCAAAGTATTAGATTGGCCCAAGCGTTTCCAAATTATCTGTGGGATTGCTAGGGGACTCCTTTACCTTCATCAAGATTCCAGATTGAGGATTATTCATAGAGATCTGAAAGCTAGTAATGTTCTACTTGATAGTGAGATGAACCCAAAAATTTCAGATTTTGGCATGGCAAGAACTTTTGGAGGAGACCAGACTGAAGCCAATACAAACAGAGTGGTTGGAACTTAGTAAGTCTACTTTTTCTGCAAATTTGATCTATAGATCCCCATGAAAATGCATACTTTTATCTGACAATGTCCTGCAGTGGTTATATGGCACCAGAATATGCTATCGATGGCCTGTTTTCGGTAAAATCAGATGTGTTTAGCTTTGGCATATTGTTGTTGGAGATAATAAGTGGAAGAAAGAATAGAGGATTCTATCATAAAAATCAAAGCGGCAACCTTATTGAACATGTAAGCCTCATTGTCATTATTTTTTATTACATATCTTGAATTGATGAATGATAAAAGAATTTCTTTTTGCTGCAGGCATGGAGATTATGGAAAGAAGGCAAGCCTTTGAATCTTGCTGATGATTTCTTAGCAGAGACTGGCAGTCTATCACAGGTGTTACGATGCATCCACATTAGCCTTTTATGTGTACAGCAGCATCCTGAGGGGAGGCCAAGCATGTCATCCGTGGTTCTGATGTTGGGAAGTGAGAATGAATTGCCTCTGCCCAAACAACCTGGTTTTTTGTTTCACAAGAGTCCATTTGAAGCAGATTCTTCATCCGGTAACCATGGATCATCTTCGAAAAACGAAATAAGTTTATCAGTTTTAGAGGCTCGATAGAGGGTGATATGCTTCATTAAACCTATTATGCTCCAAACTATCAGTAATGATTCCAATCCCACTTGATGTTCGGGGCATGTGCTTTTGGACCAAATGCTAGTGAGAAATGTTTTAAAAATCAACATGCAATCAAGTACAAATATTAGTGTTGCATTTATTCCGTGGATAGGTAGATTGAAGGACCAAACTAAAGCTTCATACAGTTCAGATATAACTGAAGCTTCATACGGTTAAGATGTACAAATTTCATGCAATCTCATCACTTACAAGTTGCTGACTTCTCTTGTTTTCTACTGCATTTGTGTAAGATCAAGAGCCACCTAATCTAGCCGGCTTGGGAACCTCAATATGAGTGTTAATTAATTAGTGTGATAAATGAATCAACAAACTAGCTTCATTGTCTCTACATTATTCTGTGCATAATCAAACCTGTGTCATCAACAACAAGAAAATATCATTCATGACTAGGATTCCTCAGTTCCTTTGCTTGACTCCAGAAGTGAACTTAGTACCATGAGACTGTAACCTCTTTTTGGGGCGCAAACGAATGAACTTCACATACAAGATTAGTCAAGCTAAGTATCAATTAGAACTTTAATAGAGGCTACAGATTCCAGGTTGAAAGAAGCTGGTGAGGTCTTCAACAAAGATATGTTGCAGTTTTAAGGCTGTACAGTTTTCATCTTCATCTTTGTTTGGTCGTGGTCCAACCCCTTTGCTTATGGGGGCTTCGACAGGCGTTGGACGACACGTTGATGAGGCTGTCAGGGCGCCTTAAAACAAAAAGAAAAGGGAGAGCGTCCTCATTGTACGTGACTGACACCTGATACGAGGTTGGCTTTGTCCGGTTTCAGACAGATTTGGTGGGCCCAACACGTTGGCAACATTATCAAACGCGAGAGTGATAATAGATTGGCAAAATGAAGAACACATCTCTCACGGATCCACTTCAGTGAGATATGGTGAGGGTCTTACGATTATAAATATAAAATTTTTACTATTTATTAGATATATTTTTTGATTTGATAACATGATATTGTAATTTATAAATTTAGAGATGTCAACTGGTAGGATATTCGTTAATTTTGAGATACTAAAATCTGAATTCGATTAAAAAATAAAATACCCAAACTCGATAATTACCTGAATTTTTTTTAAATTTACTATCCTAACTCAAATCCTAATACATAATCACTACCCGATAATTACTCGAACCCGTTTAAAAATCTGATTATGTAAAAAATTATTAAAATACTCTTTATAGATACCCAATTACCCAAACTCAAATCTGTACCTGTATCTATATACAATAATATTTTTATTCATATTTTATATAATTCACCAATAATTAAATTTATAAAAGCACATAAATAATAAAATTTAAATTTAAATAATCAAAAACAAATATCTCAAATATCAACTTAAATAATTAAAAACAAATATTAAACTACAACTTAAACATTACAAGTTTAATTAACTATGTGGGTTTATCCATGAAATTAAAAAAAATAATTATATTCCAAAATTATTCTAATCTTATAATTTCTTTTTAGGTATATATTTTATAAGTTTATATACACAAAAGTATATATTATAAATAATAATTTTATAAGTTATATTTTCTATAATGTTAATACAATATAGCAAGTAAACATGTTTATATTTAAAGTATATATACAATAGTAATTGTATTCTTCATAAATTAACACAATATATAAAATATATGTATTAAAAGATATTACAAGTTAATTAATAATCATAGTTTTATGAATTAATTTAATTAATAATATGAATTTGTCTTGAATTACATAAAATTAAAAAAATATATAATCAGATTCGGGTATCGGGTATCCAAAGGGTGATATTTGAACCCTACCTGAACCCGATACATGTATTTTAGGGTACTTTAACTTTATACAATCAGATCAGGTACTCGTAAGTACCCTGTAACAGGATACCTATAGACATCCCTATATAAACTTACTTAAATTTATTATTCTTAATTTTTTAAATACATTTTTATTACCCATAAACTGTTTATTAAGTTTACGACTCATAAGTATTTACAAACTTACAATAATATAATAATTACGGTAAAATAATTTTTTTTATCATTAAATTAAAAGTTTTAATGATGCAACTTGTCTATTTCTTTTTGAACATTATGAAACTCATAAAAATATTATTATTATCATCATAGTCTTAGTTGAAAATGATGGTCAACATCTAAAAAAAAGTGATTATCTTCTAGAAAAAGAATTGCCTCTGCCCAAACAACCTGGTTTTTGGTTTCACAAGAGTCCCTTTGAAGCAAATTCTACATCAGGCAACTGCAGATCATCTTCTAGAAACGAAAAAAGTCTATCAATGTTAGAGGCTCGATAGAGAGTGGTATGCTTCATTAAACCTATTATGCTCCAAACCATCAGTAATGACTCCAATCCCACTTGATGTTTGGGGCATGTGCTTTTAGAGCCAATGCTAGTGAGAAATGTTTCAGAAATCAAACATGCAATCAAGTATAAATAGTAGTGTTTTGTTTATTTCATTTTGCTGCAGGCATGGAGATTATGGAAAGAAGGCAAGCCTTTGAATCTTGCTGATGATTTCTTAGCAGACACTGGCAGTCTATCACAGGTGTCACGATGCATCCACATTAGCCTCTTATGTGTACAACAGCATCCTGAGGAGAGGCCAAGCATGTCATCCGTGGTTCTGATGTTGGGAAGTGAAAATGAATTGCCTCTGCCCAAACAACCTGGTTTTTTGTTTCACAATAGTCCCTTTGAAGTAGATTCTTCATCAGGCAACTATAAATCATCTTCGAAAAACGAAATAAGTCTATCAATGTTAGAGGCTCGATAGAGGGTGGTATGCTTCATTAAACCTATTATGCTCCAATCCCACTTGATGTTTGGGGCATGTGCTTTTAGAGCCAATGCTAGTGAGAAATGTTACAGAAATTAAACATGCAATGAAGTATAAATAGTGGTGTTTTGTTTATTTCATGGATAGATAAGATTGAAGGGCCAAACTGAAGCTTCATACAGTTAACATATACAAATTCCATGCAATCTCATCATTTACAAGTTTTTGACTTATCTTGTTTTCGGCTGCATTTATGTAATATCAAACGTAAGAGTGATAATAGATTGGCAAAATCATGAACACATCACTCAAGGTCAGGGGAGGGGGATTTGGCAAAATTATGAAGTGGTACTAGCAATTTTAGGAATGGGCCGGCATGCTTAATGAGCTTGTAGTGGACTATCAATTTTCTAATGGGCTTATTGTGGATCAAGGCATGTTCTAATGGGCTTCTATTGGACAACAAATATTGATTTTTTTTTATTATGGAGGGTTTATTGATGGTTTTTTTTGGAATGGATTTATTTATACATAATTACATATATATTGTATTTAAGAAAACAAATAAAATTTTGAATTTCCATATTACTTTTATTCTTAATCTTTTAAATGTATTTTTACTATTCACAAACTAATTATTATATTTATGACTCATAAATGTATACAAACTAACAACGACATAACAATCACTGTAAAATATTTTTTATTCATGATTAAATCAAAAACTTTAATGATACAACTTGTCTATTTCTTTTTCAACATAATGAAAGTCATAAAAATATTATCATCATAGTCATAGTTGAAAATGATGGTCAACATTTAAAAAAAAAAGTGATTATCTTTTTTTTAATTAAAGTAATAGTAGAAGTAGTCATTGGCACGTGAGTAAAATAGCATAATTAACTAGCAGATGCTTCCGGCTTGATGCTACTTTCAGCTTGATTTTGTCATAACAATAATGTTGCCTTAATAATTAGTAATTATGTCATTCACCATGTATTTTTGTTGGTTTTTGAAAGTTCTCTTTAGATTTGCTGGCATGACTTCAAAATTATATATAATTAAATAATATATATAAATATATATGTATAATATTGTTTTAAAGAAGAAAAAGAAAGGAAAATGGAGTTCTATGTGCCAAAAAATTGATTTTATTTGTTGAATCAAATAAAAAATAATTAAATGTATAATTGATAAATCGTGTATAAAATTTTAAAAAAGAGAGTATATCTATTAATTAGAAATAATAATTGATTATATAAATATGTGATTAATTTTAATTGATTAACTATTTTAAATTAATTACATTAATGAATTAACTAATTAATTAGTTAATTAAATTAATTAACTAACTAATTTATTTATAAAATAATTTAAATTAATTAATTTAATTCTTTAAAACTTAACTAATTTACTAAAAATAAATATTTAGTAATTTCACATATTTTAATATATAAATATTTAGTATTTAAATATTAGGTTAGTTTTGTCATGCTATTATTTATTATTTTAAGGGATAAAGTTGAAAAATTAAAAATTTACATTAAAAAAAGGTAAGTTTGAAAATATAAAGGGAATTTTTTAAATTTACATTACATTCTCATACTTCCAAACCAAAGACTACCATCTAATCTTCCCAACAATTATATTACATGCAATCATCATTTTTCTATGATATATAAAACATTCTAAAGTTTTTTTCATCCATCATATTCCCTGCAATTATCATATTTTTATATTATACAAAACGTTGCAAAGTTCTTCTCATTCATCATATTCCCTGCAATCATCACTTTTTCATATTATATCAATGTTGCAAAATTCTTCTCATCAATAACATTCTCAGTAATCAAATTATTAACAATTACATTTTCAATAAAATATATAAAAAAAAAACACGGTTTATACTATCAAGAACAAACTAATTAACATGAAAATAGGGGAAATTGACACGAAGTCAATTCCATCGGACCCTTAGGACTTGTGATTGCAATTTTTTGTAAATTCAGCCTAAAAGTATAGGAAGACTTGACTTTTTGGTAATCATGTCGACTTCATAATGGTTATTGAGAAGAAAAAATCTCCCTGACGTACGTTTTTTTTAAGTCTAGAGATGCATGTTTACTTAATTACTTGCACGTTGAGTGGTCTTGGTTTAAGTCATAGTCTTACGGTCTAGTAGTGTACAATGAAATTAATTTTAGAGGTTACTTTATGATAAAACCTAAGTGTAAAGTTCCCTGATTTTTTTGTGTAACAAAGAATTTTAGCATCTTCGGTTTACTGAAACAGTTGGGAGCTCTACATTAAGCTAGGGCGGACAAGAATATTCTGTTTCATGGTTTTTTAAACTTTAAGTTACTTAACTGCAACTTATTTCAGTTCCTATTTCTCAATAATCTTAACTTCACAGCCATCATGTTAGTTAAAGATATTTCCATCTCCAGGAAGAAGTTGAGGCCTATAGAATAGTTGTCGTCTCTGTCACGATTGATGAAGAATTTCAAGGTCAATGGACCCAAAGTCTTGCCTTGAAGCCTGAAGGTCAATGCTGTTTAGAATGTTCAATCAAATGGCATCTATTCTTATCTTCAAAGCAAAAAGCTTTCAGACTATACATCCATGGACATGGATATCCTTTCTTTCAGTGCTTGTTTCCTCATCATCTTCACCAAAGCTTCCAGCGCACCCGACAGGATTTCTCCGTCTGAGTCACTCACTGATGGCACGACCTTGGTCTCTAGTGATGGAAGCTTTGTATTGGGTTTCTTCACTCCGGGGAGTTCTAAGAATCGTTACTTGGGAATTTGGTACAATAACATCCCCATGCAAACTGTTGTATGGGTTGCAAACAGGATAAATCCGATAAATGACACCACTGGCTTGCTGCAGATAGAAAGCACTGGCAGAGTCGTGCTTCTAGGTCAGAACCAAACAACTGTTTGGTCAATTAATTCCACAGAAGCAGCTCAGAATCCGATTCTGCAGCTCCTGGATTCAGGCAATCTTGTTGTCAGAAATGGAAAAGATGGTGATTCAGAGAACTACTTGTGGCAAAGCTTTGATTATCCAACTGATACAATGTTACCGGCGATGAAGATTGGTTGGGACCTGAGAACTAATTTAAATCGAAGACTAGCAGCATGGAAGAACTCAGATGATCCATCTCCTGGGGACCTTACTTATGGGGTGGAACTCCAAGGCAATCCAGAGGTGGTGCTGCGGAAAGGCTCAGAAAAGTACCATCGCAGTGGCCTCTGGAATGGCGATGGATTTAGTGGTGCACAAAATTTAAGATCAAATCCGGTCTATGAGTACGACTTTGTCTGGAATGAGGAGGAGGTGTACTACATAAATTACCTCAAAAATAAATCGGTGATGTCAAGGTTAGTTTTGAACCAAACTGAAAAGGTTAGACAGCGGTACACATGGAACCCAGAAACTCAAACTTGGATGTTGATTTCCATCATGCCAAGTGACTGTTGTGACATACTTGGACTTTGTGGTGCAAATGGGAACTGCGATAATTCCACGCTTCCAGCTTGCCAATGTTTGAAAGCATTCAGGCCTAAATCGCTGGAAAGATGGAACTCCTTAGACTGGTCTGAAGGGTGTATACACAATAAGCCATTAAACTGCCAAAGCGGAGATGGATTTATTAGAATTGAGAGGGTGAAAACGCCAGATACCTCACATTCTTGGGTGAGCAAAAGTATGAATCTCGAGGAATGCAGGGCTAAGTGCTTGCAGAACTGTTCTTGTATGGCATACACTAATTTAGATATTAGAGGAGGAGGTAGCGGCTGCGCCATGTGGTTTGGTGATCTAATTGATATTAAACAATTTCAATCATTTGGCCAGGATCTTTACATCAGAGTCTCTGCTTCAGAAGCAGGTATCAGTTTAAAATCGGAACATTTTCTTGTTACAGCTTGTGATAATTTCTTTTGGAAATTGTTTAATTATACTTGGGCTCCTTCATCAATAATGATCATGCAGAACTGAAAAACAAGGCTAAGGCGAAGCTGGCCGTGATAATTGCAACACCAATTGCTATGTTCTTGGGGCTTCTTGTAGTCATTTATTACATCCGGAGAAGGAGAAGAAAATTAGAAGGTAATATCAACTATGGTCCTCATTAAAGCAGGGGAAAGTTGGTATTTGATACAAATACCAAAATCGTTTCTGCTCACAGCACCGCTATCAGATCCCTGCCCTGTTTTCAAGAAAACAGTAATACTAAAATTTGTCATTTCTCTTATCAAATTTGATAATACATGGTTTTCAATTTTGTTTTATGATCTGACAAAAAAGTGAGTCCATGAACAATTGGTTCGATATTTTTGGTTTTGGTGTTCAGAAGAAGCATACAGCTTTTGTCTATCTAAATCTATCAATATGCATGAGAAAGCGTATCTCTGTGTTGAATGCTAGCCTATTTTGACTACTGTTTCAGATGAAGTTAAAGAAAGGATTTTAAATGATCAAAAGAACCAAGGCCAGAGTGAAGATATGGAGCTTGCTGTATTCGAGCTAGCTACGATAGCCAGAGCTACTGGTAGTTTTTCTTTTAATAACAAGCTAGGTGAAGGAGGTTTTGGACCTGTTTATAAGGTAAAAGTAAGCACATATTACTAAAGTGATCTCAAGCACGGAGAATTCATCTTTATTGAAAGCTCATCAAAATATTCCTAGTCTCCAGGGGACACTTGCAAATGGACAAGAAATTGCTGTGAAAAGACTTTCAAAGAGTTCCGGACAAGGATTGAACGAGTTTAAAACTGAAGTAAAGTTGATTGCCAAACTTCAGCATCGGAATCTTGTAAGGCTTCTTGGGTGCTGCATTCATGGAGAGGAGAAAATGCTGGTTTATGAATACATGCCTAACAGAAGTCTTGACTCATTTATTTTTGGTCAGAAACCTTTCAATTTTATATTGTCTGCTCTCGGCTTGTGAAATAGTTTTCTTTTGCTGCTTCAAAGGATCAAATAGATATAGAATTAACATGAAGGCAGTACTTGACAGATCAAAGAAGGTGCAAAGTATTAGATTGGCCCAAGCGTTTCCAAATTATCTGTGGGATTGCTAGGGGACTACTCTACCTTCATCAAGATTCCAGATTGAGGATTATTCATAGAGATCTAAAAGCTAGTAATGTTTTGCTTGATAGTGAGATGAACCCAAAAATTTCAGATTTTGGCATGGCAAGACTTTTGGAGGAGACCAGACTGAAGCCAATACCAACAGAGTGGTTGGAACTTAGTAAGTCTACTTTTTCTGCAAATTTGATCTATAAATGCCCATGAAACTCTTATCTGACAATGTTTTGCAGTGGTTATATGGCACCAGAATATGCTATCGATGGGCTGTTTTCGGTAAAATCAGATGTGTTTAGCTTTGGCATATTGTTGTTGGAGATAATAAGTGGAAGAAAGAATAGAGGATTATATCATCAAAATCAAAATGGCAACCTTATTGAACATGTAAGCCTGATTGTCATTATCTTTTATTACATATTTTGAACCGATGAATGATAAAAGAATTTCATTTTGCTGCAGGCATGGAGATTATGGAAAGAAGGCAGGCCTTTGGATCTTGTTGATGAGTTCTTAGCAGAGACCGGCAGTCTATCACAGGTGTTACGATGCATCCACATTAGCCTTTTTTGTGTACAACAACATCCTAAGGAGAGGCCAAGCATGTCATCCGTGGTTCTGATGTTGGGAAGTGAAAATGAATTGCCTCTGCCCAAACAACCTGGTTTTTGGTTTCACAAGAGTCCCTTTGAAGCAGATTCTACATCAGGCAACTACAAATCATCTTCTAGAAACGAAATAAGTCTATCAATGTTAGAGGCTCGATAGAGGGTGGTATGCTTCATTAAACCTATTATGCTCCAAACCATCAGCAATGACTCCAATCCCACTTGATGTTTGGGGCATGTGCTTTTAGAGCCACTGCTAGTGAGAAATGTTTCAGAAATCAAACATGCAATTAAGCATAAATAGTAGTGTTTTGTTTATTTCATGGATAGATAGATTGAAGGGCCGAACTGAAGCTTCATACGGTTAACATATACAAATTCCATGCAATCTCATCATTTACAAGTTTTTAATTTATCTTGTTTTCTGCTGCATTTATGTAATATCAAGGGCCAGCTAACCTTGTCAACTTGAAAAATGATAATATTAATGCATGATGAGCCCATCTTTGCCCTTAATATACCAAGTGAGATAAATGAATCAACAAACTAACATCATTGTCTCGATATCATTTTGTGCATAATCAAACATTTGTTATCAACAACAAAAAAAGATCATTCATAATTCAGGGATTGCTCAGGTCCTTTTGCTTAAATCCAGAAGCGGCTTAGTACTATGAGACTGTAACCTCTTTTTGGGGCACAAAGGAATGGACTTCACAAGATTGGTCAAGCTAACTAGCAACTAGATCTTTAACAGAGGCTAGGGATTCCAAGGCTATAGAGTTTCATCTTCATCTTTGTTTCATCGTAGTCCAACTCTTTGGTTATAGGGGCTTCAAAGGCGTTGGAAGACGTAACGATCAGGCTGTCAGGGCTTCGCAAAACAAAAAGAAAAGGGAAGAGCACGTTGATTGTACGTGACTGACAGGTGATACGAGGTTGGCTTTGCCCTGTTCCAGACAAAGATTTGGTGGGCCCAACACGTTGGCAATAATATCAAACCTAAGAGTGATAATAGATTGGCAAAACCATGAACACATCACTCATCGCTCAGGGGAGGGGGATTTGGAAAAAATTATGAAGTGGTACCAGCAATTTTAGGCATGGGCCGACATGCTTAATGGGCTTGTAGTGGACTAGCAATTTTCTAATGGGCTTATTGTGGATCAAGGACTGTTCTAATGGGCTTCTATTGGACAACAAATGTTGGTTTTTTTTTTGGAATGGATTTATTTATACATAATTACATATATATTGTATTTAAGAAAACAAATGAAATTTTGAATTTCCACATTACTTTTATTCATAATTTTTTAAATACATTTTTACTATCGCAAACCGTTTATTATGTTCACTACTCATAAATATATACAAACTTACAACGACATAATAATTATTGTAAAACATTTTTTATTCATGATTAAATCAAAATTTTAATGATACAGCTTGTCTATTTCTTTTTCAACATAATGAAACTCATAAAAATATTATTATTATTATCATCATAGTCATAGTTGAAAATGCTGGTCAACATTTCAAAAAAAAAGTGATTATCTTTTTGTTAATTAAAGTAATAGTAAAATATCAAGAAACACGGTTTATCCTATTAAGAACAAACTAATTAACATGAAAATAGGAAAAATTCACACGAAGTCAACCCTATCGGACCCTTGGAATTTTGATTGCAATTTCTTGTAAATTCAGCCTAAAAGTATAGGAAGACTTGACTTTTTGATAATCATGTCGACTTCATAATAGTTATTGAGAAGAAAAGATCTCCATGAGGGACGTTTTTTTTAAGTCTAGAGATGCATGTTTACTTAATTACTTGCACGTTGAGTGGTCTTGGTTTAATTACTTAATTACAGTCTAGTAGTGTACAATGAAATTATTTTTAGGGGTTACTTTATGATAAAATCAAGTGTAAAGTTCCCTGATTTTTTTGTGTAACAAAGAATTTTAGCATCTTTAGTTTACTGAAACAGTTGGGAGCTCTACATTAAGCTAGGGCAGACAAGAATATTCTGTTTCATGGTTTTTTAAACTTAACTGCAACTTATTTCAGTTCCTATGTCTCAATAATCTTAACTTCACAGCCATCATGTTAGTTAAAGATATTGCTATCTCCAAGAAGAAGTTGTGGCCTATAGAATAGTTGTAGTCTCTGTCACGATTGATGAAGAATTCCAAGGTCAGTGGACCCAAAGTCTTGCCTTAAAGCCTGAAGGTCAATACTGTTTAGAATGTTCAATCAAATGGCATCTATTCTTATCTTCAAAGCAAATAGCTTTCAGACCATACATCCATGGACATGGATATCCTTTCTTTCAGTGCTTGTTTCCTCATCATCTTCTCCAAAGCTTCCAGCGCACTCGACAAGATTTCTCCGTCTGAGTCACTCACTGATGGCACGACCTTGGTCTCTAGTGATGGAAGCTTTGTATTGGGTTTCTTCACTCCGGGGAGTTCCAAGAATCGTTACTTGGGAATTTGGTACAATAACATCCCCATGCAAACTGTTGTATGGGTTGCAAACAGGATAAATCCGATAAATGACACCACTGGCTTGCCGCAGATAGAAAGCACTGGCAGAGTCGTGCTTCTAGGTCAGAACCAAACAACTGTTTGGTCAATTAATTCCACAGAAGCAGCTCAGAATCCGATTCTGCAGCTCCTGGATTCAGGCAGTCTTGTTGGCAGAGATGGAAAAGATGGTGATTCAGAGAACTACTTGTGGCAAAGCTTTGATTATCCAACTGATACAATGTTACCAGGGATGAAGATTGGTTGGGACCTGATAACTAATTTAAATCGAAGATTAGCAGCATGGAAGAACTCAGATGATCCATCTCCTGGGGACCATACTTATGTGGTGGAACTCCAAGGCAATCCAGAGGTGGTGCTGCGGAAAGGCTCAGAAAAGTACCATCACAGTGGCCTATGGAATGGCGATGGATTTAGTGGTGCACAAAATTTAAGATCAAATCCGGTCTATGAGTACGACTTTGTCTGGAATGAGGAGGAGGTGTACTACGTAAATTACCTCAAAAATAAATCGGTGATGTCAAGGTTTGTTTTGAACCAAACTGAAAAGGTAAGACAGCGGTACACATGGAACCCAGAAACTCTAACTTGGATGTTAATTTCAAACATGCCAAGTGACTGTTGTGACATACTTGGACTTTGTGGTGCAAATGGGAACTGCGATAATTCCACGCTTCCAGCTTGCCAATGTTTGAAAGCATTCAGGCCTAAATCGCTGGAAAGATGGAACTCCTTAGACTGGTCTGAAGGGTGTATACACAATAAGCCATTAAACTGCCAAAGCGGAGATGGATTTATTAGAATTGAGAGGGTGAAAACGCCAGATACCTCACATTCTTGGGTGAGCAAAAGTATGAATCTCGAGGAATGCAGGGCTAAGTGCTTGCAGAACTGTTCTTGTATGGCATACACTAATTTAGATATTAGAGGAGGAGGTAGCGGCTGCGCCATGTGATTTGGTGATCTAATTGATATTAAACAATTTCAATCAGATGGCCAGGATCTTTACATCAGAGTCTCTGCTTCAGAAGCAGGTATCAGTTTAAAATCAGAACATATTCTTGTTACAGCTTGTGATAATTTCTTTTGGAAATTGTTTAATTATATTTGGGCTCCTTCATCAATAATGATCATGCAGAACTGAAAAACAAGGCTAAGGCGAAGCTGGCCGTGATAATTGCAACACCAATTGCTATGTTCTTGGGGCTTCTTGTAGTCATTTATTACATCCGGAGAAGGAGGAGAAAATTAGAAGGTAATATCAACTATGGTCCTCATAAAGCAGGGGAAAGTTGGTATTTGATACAAATACCAAAATCGTTTTTGCTCACAGCATCGCTATCAAATCCCTGCCCTGTTTTCAAGAAAACAGTAATACTAAAATTTGTCATTTCACTTATCAAATTTGATAATAGATGGTTTTCAATTTTGTTTTATGATCTGACAAAAAGTGAGTCCATGAACAATTGGTTCGATATTTTTGGTTTTGGTGTTCAGAAGAAGCATACAGCTTTTGTTCTTCTAACTAAATCTCTCAATATGATTAAGAAAGCGTATTTCTATGTTGAATGCTAGCCTATTTTGACTACTGTTTCAGATGAAGTTGAAAAAAGGATTGAAAATGATCAAAAGAACCAAGGCCAGAGTACAGATATGGAACTTGCCGTATTCGAGCTAGGTACGATAGCCAGAGCTACTGATAGTTTTTCTTTTAATAACAAGCTAGGTGAAGGAGGTTTTGGACCTGTTTATAAGGTAAAAGTGACAACATATTACTACAATGATCTCAATTGCAGAGAATTCATCTTTATTGAAAGCTCATCAAAATATTCTTATTCTCCAGGGGACACTTGCAATTGGACAAGAAATTGCTGTGAAAAGACTTTCCAAGAGTTCCGGACAAGGATTGAACGAGTTTAAAACTGAAGTAAAGTTGATTGCCAAACTTCAGCATCGGAATCTTGTAAGGCTTCTTGGGTGCTGCATTCATGGAGGGGAGACAATGCTGGTTTATGAATATATGCCTAACAGAAGTCTTGACTCATTTATTTTTGTCGGTAACCTTTCAATTTTATATCTTCTGCTCTCGGCTTGTGAAATAATTTTCTTTTGCTGCTTCAAAAGATCAAATAGATACAGTATTAATATGAATGCAGTACTTGACAGATCAAAGAAGGTGCAAAGTATTAGATTGGCCCAAGCGTTTCCAAATTATCTGTGGGATTGCTAGGGGACTCCTTTACCTTCATCAAGATTCCAGATTGAGGATTATTCATAGAGATCTAAAAGCTAATAATATTTTGCTTGATAGTGAGATGAACCCAAAAATTTCAGATTTTGGCATGGCAAGAACTTTTGAAGGAGACCAGACTGAAGCCAATACCAACAGAGTGGTTGGAACTTAGTAAGTCTACTTTTTCTGCAAATTTGATCTATAAATGCCCATGAAACTCTTATCTGACAATGTTCTGCAGCGGTTATATGGCACCAGAATATGCTATCGATGGGCTGTTTTCCGTAAAATCAGATGTGTTTAGCTTTGGCATATTGTTGTTGGAGATAATAAGTGGAAGAAAGAATAGAGGATTCTATCATCAAAATCAAAGCGGCAACCTTATTGAACATGTAAGCCTCATTGTCATTATCTTTTATTACATATCTTGAACTGATGAATGATAATTGCATATATGTTGTATTTAATAAAACAAATGAAATTTTAAATTTTCATATTACTTTATTTTTAAATTTTTTAAAAACATTTACACTCTTCGTGAACTGTTTATTATATTCACAACTCATAAATATACACAAACTTATAACGACATAATAATTACGATAAAATATTTTTTTATTTATCATTAAATCAAGAGTTTTAATGATACAACTCGTCTATTTTCTTTTTCAACATAATGAAAACTCATAAAAATATTATTATCTTTTTATTAATTAAAGTAGTAGTAGTAGGAGTAGCATGGTACTCATTGGCATGTGAGCGGACGCATTGGAGAAAATAGCATAATCAAATAATCGATAGTTCCTCCTGCTTGATACTACTTTCAGCTTGATTTTGTCATGACAATAATGTTGTCTTAATAATAAGTAATTATGTCATTCACCATGTATTTTTGTTGGTTTTTGGAAGTTCTCTTTAGGTTTGCTAACATGACTGCAAAATTATACATAACTAAATAATATATATGTATAGTATTATTTTTAAAAAGAAAAAAAAAGGAAAATTGAGTTCTATGTGCCAAAAAAATTGATTTTATTTGTTGAATAAAATAAAAAATAATTAAATATATAATTAATAAACCATATATAATTTTTTTTTAAAAAGCATATCTATTAATTAGAAATGATAATTAATTATATAAATATGTGATTAATATTAATTGATTAACTATTTTAAATTAATTACTTTAATGAATTAACTAATTAATTAATTAACTACTTTATTTGTAAAATAATTTCAATTAATTAATTTAATTCTTTAAAACTTAACTAATTTACTAAAAATAAATATTTAGTAATTTCACATATTTTAATATATAAATATTCAATATTCAAATATTATGTTATTTTTGTCAAGCTATTATTTATTATTTTAAGGGATAAAGTTGAAAAATTAAAAATTTATATTAAAAAAAGAAGGTAAATTTGAAAATATAAAGGTCATTTTGTAATACTGGGTCAGTTCTATCGGACCCTTAGGACATGTGATTGCAATTTCTTGTAAATTCAGTTTAAAAGTCTAGAAAAGACTTAGACTTTTTGGCATTCATGTTGACTTTAATTACTTGTAAATCTCCATGACGTACGTTTTTTCCAAGTCTAGAGATGCATGTTTACTTAATTACTAGCACTTTGAGTGCTCTTGGTTTAAGTCATACTCTTACGGTCTAGTAGTGTACGAGGCAATTAATTTTAGAGGTTACTTTACGATAAAATCAAGTGTAAAGTTCCCTGATTTTTTGTGTAACCAAGAATTTTAACATCTTGGGTTTACTGAAACAGTTGGGAGCTCTACATTGAGCGAGGGCAGACAATAATATTCTGTTTCATAGTTTTTTAAACTTAACTGCAACTTATTTCAGTTCCTATTTCTCAATAATCTTAACTTGACAGCCATCATGTTAGTTAAAAGATATTTCTATCTCCAGGAAGAAGTTGAGGCCTATAGAAGAGTTGTAGTCTCTGTCACGATTGATTAATAATTCCAAGGTCAATGGAGCCAAAGTCTTGCCTTGAAGCCTGAAGATCAATGCTGTTTACAATGTTCAATCAAATGGCATCTCTTCTTATCTTCCAAGCAAAAAGCTTTCAGACCATACATCCATGGGCATGGATATCCTTTCTTTCAGTGCTTGTTTCCTCATCATCTTCTCCAAAGCTTCCAACGCACTCGACAAGATTTCTCCGTCTGAGTCACTCACTGATGGCACGACCTTGGTCTCTAGTGATGGAAGCTTTGTATTGGGTTTCTTCACTCCGGGGAGTTCCAAGAATCGTTACTTGGGAATTTGGTACAATAACATCCCCATGCAAACTGTTGTATGGGTTGCAAACAGGATAAATCCGATAAAGGACACCACTGGCTTGCTCAAGATAGAAACCAATGGCACAGTCGTGCTTCTAGGTCAGAACCAAACAACTGTTTGGTCAATTAATTCCACAGAAGCAGCTCAGAATCCGATTCTGCAGCTCCTGGATTCAGGCAATCTTGTTGTCAGAGATGGAAAAGACGGTGATTCAGAGAACTACTTGTGGCAAAGCTTTGATTATCCAACAGATACAATGTTAGCAGGGATGAAGATTGGTTGGGACCTGAGAACTGGTTTAAATCGAAGACTAGCAGCATGGAAGAACTCAGATGATCCATCTCCTGGGGACCTTACTTATGGGGTAGAACTCCAAGGCAATCCAGAGATGGTGCTGCGGAAAGGCTCAGAAAAGTACTATCGCAGTGGACTATGGAATGGCAATGGATTTAGTGGTAACCCAAGTTTAAGATCAAATCCGGTCTATGATTTCGACTTTGTTTGGAATGAGGAGGAGGTGTACTACATAAATTACCCAAAAAATAAATCCGTGATGTTAAGGGTTGTTTTGAACCAAACTGAAAACCTAAGACAGCGGTACACATGGAACCCAGAAATTCAAACTTGGAAGTTGTTTCTCTTCCAACCAAGTGACTATTGTGACAGACTTGGACTTTGTGGTGCAAATGGGAACTGCGATAATTCCAAGCTTCCAGCTTGCCAATGCTTGAAAGCATTCAGGCCTAAATCGCTGGAAAAATGGAACTCTTCAGACTGGTCTGATGGGTGTGTACACAATAAGCCATTAAACTGCCAAAGCGGAGATGGATTTATTAGAATTCAGAGGGTGAAAACGCCAGATACCTCACATTCTTGGGTGAACAAAAGCATGAACCTCAAGGAATGTAGGGCTAGGTGCTTGCAGAACTGTTCATGTATGGCATACACTAATTTAGATATTAGAGGAAAAGGTAGCGGCTGCGCCATGTGGTTTGATGATCTAATTGATATTAAACAATTCCAATCATTTGGCCAAGATCTTTACATCAGAGTGTCTGCTTCAGAAGCAGGTATCAGTTTAAAATCGGAACATATTCTTGTTGCAGCTTGTGATAATTTCTTTTGGAAATTGTTTAATTATATTTGTGCTCCTTCATCAATATTGATCATGCAGAACAGAAAAACAAGCCTAAGGCGAAGCTGGCCATGATAATTGCAACACCAATTGCTATGTTCTTTGGGCTTCTTGTAGTCATTTATTACATCAGGAGAAGAAGGAGAAAATTAGAAGGTAACATCGACTATGGTCCTCATAAAGCAGGGGAAAGTTGGTATTTGATACCAATACCGAAATCATTTTTGCTCACAGCAGCGCTATCAAATCCCTGCCCTGTTTTCAAGAAAACAGTAATTTTGAAATTTGCCATTTCACTTATATTCCCTATCAAATATGATAATAGATGGTTTTCAATTTTGTTTTTTGATCTGACAAAAGAGGGAGTCCACGAACAATCGGTTGGATATTTTTGTTTTAGTGTTCAGAAGAAGCATACAGCCTTTTTTCTTCTATCTAAATCTATCAATATGCATAAGAAAGCATATTTCTATGTTGAATGCTAGCCTATTTTGACTACTGTTTCAGATGAAGCTGAAGAAAGGGATGAAATGGATCACATGAACCAAGGCCAGAGTGAAGATATGGAGCTTGCTGTATTCGAGCTAGGTACGATGGCCAGAGCTACTGATAATTTTTGTTTTGATAACAAGCTAGGTGAAGGAGGTTTTGGACCTGTTTATAAGGTAAAGTTGACAGCATATTACTGAAGTGATCTCAAGTACAGAGAATTCATATTTATTGAAAGCTCATCTAAATGTTCTTATTCTCCAGGGGACACTTGCAAATGGACAAGAAATTGCTGTGAAAAGACTTTCAAAGAGTTCCGGACAAGGATTGAACGAGTTTAAAACTGAGGTAAAGTTGATTGCCAAACTTCAGCATCGGAATCTTGTAAGGCTTCTTGGGTGCTGCATTCATGGAGAGGAGAAAATGCTGGTTTATGAATACATGCCTAACGGAAGTCTTGACTCATTTATTTTTGGTCAGCAACCTTTCAATTCTATATTTTCTGCTCTCGGCTTGTGAAATAGTTTTATTTTGCTGCTTCAAAAGGTCAAATAGATACAGAATTAACATGAATGCAGTATTTGACAGATCAAAAAAGATGCAAAGTATTAGATTGGCCCAAGCGTTTCCAAATTATCTGTGGGATTGCTAGGGGACTACTCGACCTTCATCAAGATTCCAGATTGAGGATTATTCATAGAGATCTAAAAGCTAGTAATGTTTTGCTTGATGGTGAGATGAACCCAAAAATTTCAGATTTTGGCATGGCAAGAACTTTTGGAGGAGACCAGACTGAAGCCAACACAAACAGAGTGGTTGGAACTTAGTAAGTCTACTTTTTCTGCAAATTTGATCTATAGATCCCCATGAAAATGCATACTTTTATCTGACAATATCCTGCAGTGGCTATATGGCACCAGAATATGCTATCGATGGCCTGTTTTCAGTAAAATGAGATGTGTTTAGCTTTGGCATATTGTTGTTGGAGATAATAAGTGGAAGAAAGAATAGAGGATTCTATCATCAAAATCAAAGCGGTAACCTTATTGAACATGCAAGCCTCTTTGTCATTATCTTTTGTTACTTGTCTTCAACTGACAAATGATAAAAGAATTTCATTTTGCTGCAGGCATGGAGATTATGGAAACAAGGCAGGCCGTTGGATCTTGCTGATGATTTCTTAGCAGAGATTAGCAATCTGTCGCAGGTGTTACGATGCATCCACATTAGCCTTTTATGTGTACAACAGCATCCTGAGGGGAGGCCAAGCGTGTCATCGGTGGTTCTGATGTTGGGAAGTGAGAATGAATTGCCTCTGCCTAAACAACCTGGTTTTTTGTCTCACAAGAGTCCTTTTGAAGCAGATTCTTCATCCGGTAACGATGGATCATCTTCGAGAAACGAAATAAGTTTTATCACTTTTCGAGGCTCGATAGAGGGTGATATGCTTCATTAAACCTATTATGCTCCAAACTATCAGTAATGATTCCAATCCCACCTGATGTTTGGGGCGTGTGCCTTTAGATCAAATACTAGTGAGAAATGTTTCAGAAATCAACGTGCAATCAAGTACAAATAGTAGTGTTGTATTATTCCATGGATAGATTGATTGAATGACCAAACTAAAGCTTCATACGGTTAAGTATAACTAAAGCTTCTTACGGTTAAGAAATACAAATTTCATGCAATCTCATCACTTATAAGTTGCTGGCTTTTCTTGTTTTCTGCTGCATTTGTGTAAGATCAAGAGCCACATAATCTAGCCGGCTAGGGAAACTCAATGAGTGTTAATTAATTAGTGTGATAAATGAATCAACAAACCAACTTCATTGTCTCTACATTGTTCTGTGCATAATCAAACCTTTGTCATCAGCAACAAGAAAATATCTTTCATGACCGGGATTCCTCAGTTCCTTTGCTTGACTCCAAAAGTGAACTTAGTATCGTGAGACTGTAACCTCTTTTTGGGGCGCAAACGAACGAACTTCACATACAAGATTAGTCAAGCTAACTAGCAATTAGATCTTTAGCAGAGGCTACAGATTCCGGGTTCAAAGAAGCTGGTGAGGTCTTCAACAAAGATATGTTGCAGTTTTCATCTTCATCTTTGTTTGGTCGTGGTCCAACCTCTTTGCTTCTGGGGGCTTCGACAGGCGTTGGAAGACACGTTGATGAGGCTGTCAGGTCGCCGCGAAACAAAAGGAAAAGGGAGAGAGCGTCCTGATGGTACGTGACTGACAGCTGATACAAGGTTGGCTTTGTCCGGTTTCAGACAAAGATTTGGTGGGCCCAACACGTTGGCCACAATATCAAACGCGAGAGTGATAATAGATTGGCAAAACAAGAACACATCTCTCACGGATCCATTTCAGTGAGATATGAAGAGGATCTTAAAAATATAAGAGTGATAATAGATTGGCAAAATCAAGAACACATCTCTCACAGGTCCATTTCAGTGAGATATGAAGATGATCTTAAAAAATATAAATATGAATCTTTTACTACTTATTAGATATATTTTTTAAGTATATATACTAAAAGTATATATATATAATAATAATTATATTTTTTATATATTTACACAATATATAAAATATATGTATTAAAAGATATTATAAGTTAATTAATCATAATTTTATGAATTAATTTAACTAATAATATAGATTTATCTTTAATTATATAAAATTAAAAAAATATATAATCGGATTCGGATATCGGGTACCCAGAGGTGGTACCTGAACCCGATACATGTAGTAAAGTGATTACCCGAATCAAATTATAGGGTACTTTAATTTTATATAACCGAATCGGATACCTGCGAGTACCCTGTAATAAGATACCCATTGACATCCTTAAATAAACTTACTTAAATTTTATTATTATTTTATTACTCTTAATTTTTTAAATACATTTTTAGTATTCATAAACTGTTTATTAAGTTTACAACTCATAAGTATATATAAACTTATAATAATTACTATAAAATATTTTTTATTCATAGTTAAATCAAAAGTTTTAATGATACAACTTGTGTATTTCTTTTTGAACATTACGAAACTCAGTTGAAAATGATGATCAACATTTCAAAAAAAAAAGTGATTATCTTTTTATTAATTAAAGTAATAGTAGGAATAGTCATTGGCACGTGAGTGGACCCGTTGAACCGAAAGTTCCTGCTACTTGACGCTACTTTCACCACGTATTTTTTGGCTTTTGAAAGTTTTTTGTAGATTTGTTGGCATGACTTCAAAATTATATGTAATTAAATACTATATATATATATATATGTATAATATTGTTTTAAAGAAGAAAAAGAAAGGAAAATGGAGTTCTATGTGCCAAAAAATTGATTTTATTTGTTGAATAAAATAAAAAATAATTAAATGTATAATTGATAGATCATATATAAATTTTTTAAAAAAGAGCATATCTATTAATTAGAAATAATAATTAATTATATAAATATGTGATTAATATTAATTGATTAACTATTTTAAATTAGTTACATTAATGAATAAACTGATTAATTAGTTAATTAAATTAATTAACTAACTAATTTATTTATATAATAATTTAAATTAATAATTTAATTCTTTAAAACTTAACTAATTTGCTAAAAATAAATATATATTAATTTCACATGTTTTAATATATAAATATTTAGTATTCAAATATTATGTTATTTTGTCATGCTATTATTTATTATTTTAAGGATAAAATTAAAAATTAAAAATTTACATTAAAAAAAAGGTAAGTTTGAAAATATAAAGGTAATTTTATAAATTTGCATTACATTCTCATACTTCCAAACCAAACACTACCATCTAATCTTCCAGCCATCATACTCCTTGCAATAATCACTTTTCTATGTTATACAAAACGTTACAAAGTTCTTCTCATCCATCATATTCCTTGCAATTATCATTTTTCTATATAATGCAAAACAATGTAAAATTCATCCCATCAATCATATTCTCTACAATCATCACTTTCCATGTTATATCAAATGCTACAAAATTCTTCCCAATCAATAACATCCTTAGCAATCGCACTACTAAAAATCACATTTTCAATAAAATATCAAAAGACATGATTTATTTTATTAAGAACAAACTGATTAACGTGAAAGTAGGGAAAATTGACACGAAGTCAATTCTATCATACCCTTAGGACATGTGATTGCAATTTCTTGTAAATTCAGCTTAAAAGCTGTCACGCCACGAACCCAAAAATTTAAGACATAACAGACATCACATACTTATGAGATAAATCCCATAAGCATGTAAGGCAATAAATATTATGCTCAACAAATGTACTATCTCTGGTCTCTTCAAAACTTGCACTTTTCAAAACCTCAAGTTTCTAAATATATAATATAAATGATTCTTCAAAATATACAAATTACTCAACTAGCTAACATCTCATTACAATAACTTGAAACTTAATACTCACATCAAAGCCTATAAATATTCAAGGGTAGATGTTAATCTTACTAACCAAATCTCTCGCCAAGCAAGTCTAATCCTTAATCATGTGTACATGTTGAACTCTATAAAAATGATAAAGGTTATAAGAATGAGTACAACCACTCAGCAAGTAATTAACATCCCTTCAGCCGGATTAAGCATACTCAAAACATTTAGGGCGAAATTATTAATACACATATAAGTATCAAAACAGAATTTTGGGTATTTTCATTCAAAATCATATATTTCAAAATTTCATTTTCAAATGACAAAAGTCAATATAATTTCGCTTCAGATAACGTAACTAATAAAATTTCCAAACTTTCAGATAATAGAACAAAACATAATTTTGCACTAATTTCATATCTTATTGATCTCTTGTAACATGTTACGACCACATTTAACCCTCTGGCATAGCTTAGAAATAAAACCATAATTAACTCCAGTGACATGGGTCAAAAGTATATCAAAAGCAACCATTGGCCGCACTATTTTGTAACCGATGGTGTTGTTGAGAAATTGATCTCTAATCACAAAATACATGTTGACATGGCCAATATTTAACCCCCATTGGTAGGGTTAGAGCACAACCATACTAGAAGATAAAACATAAACATATATTTTAAATTACCCAAATTTCATAAAATAATGTATTCACCCTCTCAAAACATATCTCATGCATATCAAGAATATAATTGTTTTAAACTAAATATCGACAAAGATAGTCATATATGCATACATTGATGAAAATCATGTTTCAGAACAAAATTGAAATTATATTTCAAAAATCAACATAAAGATCATATTTACTTGCTTATATTAGCATGCTCACCCGATTTAACAAACCATAAGACAATATATCATATACAAGCACAAAAATCACATTGAGGCTAATTTTAGAGTGGGAAAACACTGAATGAATATTAGTCACTTACCTAATTGTCAAGTTCACTATTAAGCAGCAATTCAGAAAATCCTGTTAGTATCGTTGCTTTCTTGAATAGATTTTTTCCTTTTTCTGCCTTCTTTTTCTTCTCTCGAATTAGTTTCTCTCAAATGGTCTTTTTTTTTTTACTATTTTTCTTTAATGTGATAATGAAAACTAACTTAAAAACCCCTTCTTCTATACTTTCTTTATTAATAAACCCAAAGGTCATATCTACAATTATAAAAAGTTAGACTTATATTTTATTTATTTATTTAGTGTAGACTATAACTTAGTACGTACTAATTTTTTTACACAATTAATTAAGTAAACAAAATTTTTAGGGGTATTACATACTCCCCCACTTAAAAGAATTTGGTCCTCAAATTAAAAATTCAATAAACTTCAAGTCTTGTCAACTTTTAAGCAAATATTACATACATTCCTCCTCTAAAAGAATTTGTCTTCGTAATCTAAAAATATTCCAATGAATCTTCACATGATCTTTTACGCAGGAACCAAATTCAACATAATTATAAATCTAAATATTATATAGCTAACTAATTAGACATCTCAAAACTAGAAATCTCAATTCTTATCCAAGGCAAGATGCAATTAGAAAAGTACAAAACTTTTTTAGAACTCCATAAACTCCAAACATGCAAATTCAAAGATTTCAATGTTGTCTTGACAACAAACTTGTCATGACCTAAATTTCGGGCCATGACCAGCGCATGGGCCCAATGGACGTAGTCCACTAAGCCCAAGCAAGCCTACTATTTATCTTGCTCATTACTCCATTAAATATTGCTAAGTCACATTTTATAACTTTGGATCAAAATGGTGATGGACATTGCCAACTCGTACTGGCGCTACTCATTTAAAATATACATACATTATCTACATCATTTATTCTAATAATTTACATTGGGTTTACCTATACACAATAAAAAAAAGAGTACTCGACTTTCAACGGAGAGACTCGGACGAATATACAACTACTGAATGTCGAGACACCTACCAAGGGTCGAATGTATGAAGACACCTCGACTTAGCTACCAGCTGTCTCGTGATCTGAAAACATGAAGTTGAAAACGGTGAGTATAAACCCAGTGAGTGAACAAGGAAGGGAACAAGCAACAGTAAGGGAAGATTTAAAAATCATGATGCACTTATTTCAAAACAATGCAATTTAATTTAGTGCTTATCAAAAGCCCTCAAGAAACCCCTACCATTAAATCACTTAATGTAAAGGGTCCATGCTCGACTATGGTACCAAAGAAGTGGAAAATAGCGCGACAATCGATCAAGATACTAAGCAAAACAGAAGGTTTTTCGTTGCAGCAAGATTCAAGCCATAAAACACAAACTTTCTCGCTGCAGCGAGAACCATGTCTGGTGAAACCCTTGAAACTCAAAGGTTTCTCACTGCAGGAAGAATGAATCTCGCTGCAGTGAGAACAGAGCAACAAGAGAAAAGTTTCCCCTCACTCAATAAAAAGCCATCTTGCTAAACCAACAAAATCAACATAAAGCACATGAAAATTCTCAAAGTGCAATGTATCAAATTTCACATACATTTCAATCATATATCATATTCATGAGCCTTCATTTCATAAGCATAGATATGCATAATTACATAGATAAACATCAATATCATCATAATCATACCCGACTCATGTGCATCCCCCCACATCGTGCACATAGCTGGTGCCATCGTATGCATCCTCCCACATAGTGCACAGTCAGTGCCATCGTGTACATCCCCCCACATCATGCACACGGGCACTATCATCATAATCACACCTGGCTCATGTATATCCCCCCCACATCATGCACATAGCCGGCGCCATCGTGTGCATCCCCCCACATCGTGCACAGTCAGTGCCATCGTGTACATCCCCACACATCATGCACACGGGCACTATCATCATCCACCTCCCTCACTACGCCATCACTAGCATGTGCATTTCCCCACATTGTGCACAGTCAGTGTTATAATCATCATACACAATATGAATTATCATGCACACCACACACACACACACATATATATACACCACCAAAATGTAATAGTGCATAAATCCATAACCAATCACATGTCACATCATAAAGGCAATTTTCAAAAGCTTGTTCCCAAGGCACTTGTTTTTAGGAAAAGCTAGATAAACCATTCAAATGTTTGTGCAATTTTATTCATATTCCCAAAACAAGTTTTGAAACGCAGTTCACTCACCAGTAGTAGTTGAGTCTTTAGCCAACTCGAACCTCCCTAATGGTCCAATTGGGATAATGGGGCTTCGTTGGAACTTACCATCAAATTAATATCACCATAATGTCAATTCATACTTATAAACCCTAAAAGCTACCCCTTAGCTAGCTTTCAATTGCCATTTTAAATGGCTATCTATTCCCACTATCCTAGTCACAATAGAGTCAATACACAATCTCAACAATAAACCCACAATTCAATCATTAAACATTATCAACACTTAAAACCCAATGCTAATTTACTACTCACCTTGATAGTTTAGTAAACTTTGAATTTCTTTCCAACAATTCCCAAGCTATTATAGAGCTTTTTCTCTCTTTCTCTATCTAAACACCTAGCTAGTGAGAGAAAATATGGAAACAAGATTTTTCAAGGGTTTTAAAGAGAGAGAGTGGAAGAGCATAAGGATTTATGAAAGGATGTACCAAAAGCATGAAAATTTAAGCTAATTTGAAAGAGGTTATAAAGCTTGGTATCAAGCTTCCATGGAGGATGGAAGCAGCGTGAAAAGGAAAAGAAGGAGAAGATGAAAGCTGCTGGAAAAGTATGTGAGAAGCTGCTGGAAGCAAGATGCTTATAGCCCAAGCTTATCCAATTCACTTAGAAATTATGAAAATGCCCTTTAGCAAGTTAACTCGTTTTTCTCCCATCCTTTGTGCAATCTTTTTATTTTTTTTGACACTAGGACAAGGTCCACAATGATCTAAACTACTCGGGTTTACGAAAACTTAAAATTTTGACTCGAGATGCAAAATGACCATTTTACCCTTTTTGTTTCCCTCTATTTTAACTTAGTCCTCCCATCACTCATTTAACTCTAATTTCCCTCTATTACTTTCTTCTACACATGCACAAAACAAGGTATTAAGTTTGTACTCCAACGCGGTGTCATCATAATATTTAAAATATTTACTTGCTCGTGTTATCTTTACTTAATAAAGATACGCGACCCCATTAACGTCATTTTTCTCCAAAATTCTTTCATTCTTTTTCTCCTCCACTTAGATTGACCATATACTCATTCTTCATGAAAATTTTTGACACTGAACAAAATATTAATTGTCACGACCCGGAACTCCTATCGGGCCCGTGACAACCGCTGCGACGTCCCGATAAGCACTCATTACCCCGAATACCG